>NC_133378.1:8380281-8680281 GCF_049309525.1 Garra rufa
CTTAGTCGGCTCTCAGATGTCCTTTTTCCGAGCTTTCTTCTACATTTGCGCTCAGTGCCTGGGGGCCATGGCAGGAGCCGCGCCCTTTATGGAGTTACACCGAACAACATAAGAGGCACATTGGCACTTAACACGGTAAGAGTGACACCAAAAATAATATTTTTAATTTTGTAATTAAACATATATTTTTAGTTATTTTATTTTAGAAAATCTTAGTATTTATTTAATTGTTATTTTATTTTTATTTTATATATATTATATATATATATATATATATATATATATATATATTATATATATATAATTTTTTTTTTTTTTTTATATGAATGCACATTTTGAATTTGGGTTTTTTACAAAAATCCAAATGTATTTTAGTGGAAAATCTGTTTTAAAAATCAAAAATTGAAAAAATGAAAAATCTTATTTATTTACAGTGCTCAGTAATGCACTAATAGATCTGTATATCCATGTTGCAGTCTTACAAATCTTAATTAATAATTTTTTGTACCTGTTTGTGTCTCTACAGCTGCAACCCGGCATGAGTCTCGGCATGGCGACTACAGTGGAGGTGTTTCTCACCATGCAACTGGTTGTTTGCGTTTTCGCCGTCACCGATGAGAGACGAAATGGCCGCCTTGGTTCTGCCGCTCTGTCTATTGGCTTCTCCATCACCATGGGTCACCTAATGGGGGTGAGAATGAATATTCAAGTATTAAAATAAACATTTGACTGCAAAAAAAAAGATTGTTTAGTCTTGTTTCCAGCCAAAATATCCAAAAATCCTTGAATCAAGAAGGATTTTCTAGACAAGTGAAATGGTCTTGTTTTCAGAAAAAAAAGAAGTTAAAATTAAGGGAATTTTTGCTTGAAATAAGCTAAATAATCTGGAAATGGGGTAGGCAAAATAATCTAGTTTTCTGTTTGAAATAAGACTATTTTGCTTGTTTTCCCTGCTGAAAAAACCAGCACATGCTGGTTAGGTATGTTTTGGTGCTGGGATGCTGGTTTTAGCTGGTTTATGCTGGTCCTTTGCTGGTTTATGCTGGCCCTTTGCTGGTTTATGCTGGTCCTTTGCTGGTTTATGCTGGTCCTTTGCTGGTTTATGCTGGTCCTTTGCTGGTTTATGCTGGTCTTTGACCAGCAACATGACCAGCATAAACCAGCAAAGGACCAGCATTAACCAGCATAAACCAGCATAAACCAGCTAAAACCAGCATTAAAATAGTGTGCAGCACACTAAAAATATACCATGTTTGTCTTTGAATCAGATGTACTACACTGGAGCTGGCATGAACCCAGCTAGATCTTTCGCTCCTGCTGTTATCATGAGGAATTTCATCAACCACTGGGTAAGAACTAACGTACTAACGTACTGAAACTGTCCTGAAATACAGGACTAAAATATTTATGGACTATCTTCCCTCTCTTCTGACAGGTGTACTGGGTTGGACCCATGATTGGTGGTGCTATGGGTGCCATCTTGTATGATTTCATGCTGTTTCCCCGGATGCGGGGTCTCTCCGAGCGGCTAGCCACTCTCAAAGGCAGCCGACCCCCAGAGACCGAGAACCAGCAGGAGAACCGCGGGGAGCCCATTGAGCTGAAAACTCAAACCCTATGAACCTGCTTAGAACCTGTGGACCGAAATCTGTCTCTACCTCTCTACCTCACTCTACAGACCTTCTCGCCGCCTCAAGCATGTTAATACGCCTCAGTTAATAAACTAACGCACTGAGGGTCGCATATTCAAGCAAAAAATATTACCAAGTACAATACTTTGTTTAGTATTCTAGGTTTGTTGCTAATCAAGGCAGGGCAAGGGGCGGAGCTGAGGCAGGGGGTTAGGTGGGTGTGGGAGGGGCTAGAACTATTTATTTAGGCATGCATTTCACTTTTCATCTGACTTCACTTAACACTTTCATTCATTTTCGTTTTCTACAACAACAAGATGTGGATGTATGCAACTTAACCAGGGTTTCACTTTTTTTTCTTAATTTCATGTGGGTGTGCAAGTGAGTGCAAATCGTGGGTCATTTTGTGTGTGCGTGTGTGAGAGAGAGAGAAAACGTGCCCAGGTATGTACATGTGTTAAGCTTGTGTGTATGTGTGAGTGTGTCTGTCCGCTATGCAATTATTTTGGGGTTTTATCATTACAGCTCGCTCGTGTTTGTAGCATGCTTATGTTTTTTTTTTTTTTTCTTATTTTTACGGGTTTCTAAGACACCCCAAACTGTATTGTTTGCAATGATATTCTCTTCACTTTGACGTTTACACAAACCACCCGTGGACTGAGTAGTTGTTAACACAGCCGCCAGTCTTTGAAATTACTTCTCAAGTTTACAGTGTCTTTGTTGCCTTTCATTAAATCTTGTTTGAGGATAACATCCATGACTGGGCAAAAAAAGCAATGAATCATATTTGAATGCAAATAAATACATGAAAAAGAAAAGGGGCTTCATATATATCACATACATCACATGATCAACATTTTCCTCATAATATGAATGATGCAGCAACTAATATTTACACTAGATGGCGCTGTACAACAGTTTGTGATCTCAAAACATTCAGCAGCCTTTCGTTTTTTTTTATTATGACTGGGTTTAATAAGAGATAAAGACATTTAGGAATAGAAACTGGGAACAAGAACATTTGCCAGTGCCTGTTTACAATAAAACAGAATTAAATGCAGTGATAAAAACGGGATACAAAACAAAGTAACAATTCCATGAAATCAAAATTTACCTTTAGTAAATTTGCAGCCTCTTTAGGGAAAACTATTGATGACTCATCTTGCACTACAGTTTCTTTGTCCAGTAAAATTCTGCATATAATGGCAATGTCCCTTCCCCGATACTTGAACGGTTTATTAAAGGAAACCTCCACTTTTTTTTGGAAATAGGCTCATTCTCCAACTCCCCCCGAGTTAATAAGTTGAGTTTAACCGTTTCAGCTGTTCTCCTGTTTTGGCGATATCACTTTTAGCATAGCTTAGCATAGATCATTGAATCCTATTAGACCAATAGCATCGCGTTCAAAAATAACCAATGACTTTCGGTATTTGTCCTATTTAAAACTTGACTCTTCAGCAGTTATATCGTGTACTAAGACCTGCGGAAAATGTAATATGGCCGAAGCAGGCGCAGTAATATCACGCAGCGCCTGAAATTAGTTCCGAGCTAGGTAACTTCCAACGAGGAAGGCTCCTTGTGCATGCAGTTGGTCACGTTGTGCTGCGATGTGCTGCTTGATATTACTGCACCTGCTTCGGCCATGTTACGGCAGCAAACTTCCTTGACTATTACGCCGGAATGTGAGTGTAGTTCCTAATCTTATCGGCCTAGAAAATCACAGCTTTACATTTTCCGCAGTTCTTAGTACACAATATAACTGCAGAAGAGTCAAGTTTTAAATAGGACAAATGCCGAAACTCACTGGTTATTTTTGAACGCGATGCTATTGGTCTAATAGGATCCAATGATCTATGCTAAGCTATGCTAAATGTGATATCACCAGAACAGGAGAACGGCTGAATGGATTTCAAAACGGTAAAAATCAACTTATTAACTCGGGGGGAGTTGGAGAATGAGCCTATTTCCCAAAAAAGGGGAGTGTTCCTTTAAGTGAAAGGATTGACATTATTTCCAATTTGCTTTATACTATCCACCTAATTCTTCAACGTGGAAGTAACGTTAAGCAGGGCTATCAACTTTTTTTGTAAATGAGTTTCACAGGTATGTTATTTTACCTTATTCTACAGTAGGGAAATTACAATCCTTTTTCCCTAATTTGTACACTTGCAAGCAGGGCCTAAATCTTTTTGCCACATCTGCCATTTTAATCTTGATACAAACACATTTTTTTTAGTGATTTGATAAAATTTACCAGCCATAAATATTTTTTCCTGGCCATGAAAGTTTTTGCAGTTGCTGCTACTACAACAACTAAACATATTCAATAAAAATAAATAGATAAATTGAAAATTAGAACCAAACACTGCATTTTAATCCCGATACAAACAAAGATGCTACACATATAGCATTTTTTATTTAAATTTCATTTAATCATTGTAACATTTGAAGCACAAACAGAATGGTCTGACTTCAGCATTGTGAAATTATGCTAAAACCTGCATAAAACAAAAACAGTATTTAGGCTGAATTTCACTCTCTGACAGCAGGTGGCGCTTATGAAACAGCAGTGATAAGAGGGAAAAAATGCTTTAAATTTTTCTGAAGTCAGTTCACTTCAGAAATGCATTCATATAAACATCCACTACAATATTTATATTTTTCTTCAACTAAACATTGAGCTTACTCTGCCCGTACAGTATTTTCTTTTTGTGCGTCTGTTAAATTTAGTCCTTGCTTGCAAGAGATAAACCTTTGAGTTTCAAACTGCAGTTGAGCTTTTATTTTGGTGAAACACTCTAGCTTCTGTAAAAGCAGGTTTACAAACACATCTAATTATAAATCTAGTGTAATACTGAAACCATTTGCCTATTAAAATGCTGATTTGAAAACAAAGCATGACTGGTGGCCGTCATGCTTAATAATTGCAACCGCATTTTAAGAAATAGTTTGACACAAAAATTCAAATATTTCTCTATTATTCTGCATTGCTTGAACATCTGTTCTGAGAAATTATATTTTTTCTCTCATTCGAAAAATAATCCTTCATTCATGAGGGACTTATCACTCCCGAAGCTTTGCTGCTTGTACAGGGTATATGGCCGTTAGCACGACGAAAAACAAAACTTTTATTCAAATTGTGAGCAGATATATGTAGCCTAGAAGTGCGCAAAAAAACTACTTCCTTAAAGGAGTAGTTCACTTTCAGAACAAAAATGTCCAGATAATGTACTCACTCCCTTGTCATCCAAGATGTTCATGTCTTTCTTTCTTGAGTCGTAAGGATATGATGATTTTTGAGGAAAACATTTCAGGATTTCTCTCCATATAATGGACTTCTATGGTGCCCCGAGTTTGAACTTCCAAAATGCAGTCTAAATGCAGCTTCAAAGGGCTTTAAATGATCCCAGCCGAGGAAGAAGGGTATCTAGCGAAACGATCGGTTATTTTCTAAAAACATTTACAATTTCAAACTTGGGGGCACCATAGAAGTCCATTATATTGAGAGAAATCCTGAAATGTTTTCCTCAAAAAACATAATTTCCTTATGACTGATGAAAGAAAGACATGAACATCTTGGATGACAAGGGGGTGAGTACATTATCTATAAATTTTTGTTTTGAAAGTGAACTACTCCTCTAATAATCACTAAAAAGATGTTACTTACTTCAGTTTATTCATTTATAATCAATAAAGCTCTTACTTACAGTGAGAGGACTGGCAAGTGTACAGGAAAAAATCCAGCGTTTAGAGGTGAGTGAATTCAGACTAACTTGAATGCAATGGCCAATCACAGTTGTTCACTGTTCAAGAAATCAACAGATATGTCTGAGATTGGCTACACTGCTCAACGCTACGAAAACACGTTGTAAATAGAATCTTTTGGCAAATTTACAAACACAAATATGCACTGGAGCGTTTACCAAATTTGTTAGCCAATATCTTATTATTACAGTTTTAACTGAGGTTGCTTTTGACTGCGTGAGAAAATGGATGTGTGGCATGAGAGCGTGAGAAAAGTGTCAATTGCGTGAGTCGTGAGAGTCGGCAGCCCTGTGTTAAGCCATAGGCGAGAAGTCCGGTTCATTCGTTATAAATGTACATAAACAATAAAACTGTTTGCACTACAAACCAGTGTGTTTATAATTAAGATGGTACATTCAAATAATATGGTAAGACACACCAGTTTGCAATATCAAGCAGCAAAATGAGCTAAAGCTGGACGCAAATAAGACTGAAACCAGACCCATAAAACTTACAAATGGCCGCGCCCACTCTTATGGGAAAAATAAAGTGGATATATTAAGAAATACAAACATATAATTAATTTTTCCGTTTCTGTGTACTTAGTATAACTATTTAACTGAGAGTTGAGACCAGAGGTTGCATAAGACTTTAACATCCCTGCTGAAAAAAACCAGCATATGCTGGTTAGGTATGTTTTGGTGCTGAGATGCTGGTTTTAGCTGGTTTATGCTGGTCCATGCTGGTCCTTTGCTGGTTTATGCTGGTCCTTTGCTGGTTTATGCTGGTCCTTTGCTGGTTTATGCTGGCCCTTCGGTGGTTTATGCTGGTCCTTTGCTGGTTAACGCTGGTCCTTTGCTGGTTAACGCTGGTCCTTTGCTGGTTAATGCTGGTCCTTTGCTGGTTTATGCTGGCCCTTCGGTGGTTTATGCTGGTCCTTTGCTGGTTTATGCTGGTCCTTTGCTGGTTTATGCTGGCCCTTCGGTGGTTTATGCTGGTCCTTTGCTGGTTAACGCTGGTCCTTTGCTGGTTAACGCTGGTCCTTTGCTGGTTTATGCTGGTCCTTTGCTGGTTTATGCTGGCCCTTCGGTGGTTTATGCTGGTCCTTTGCTGGTTAACGCTGGTCCTTTGCTGGTTAATGCTGGTCCATTGCTGGTTAACGCTGGTCCTTTGCTGGTTAACGCTGGTCCTTTGCTGGTTAATGCTGGTCCTTTGCTGGTTAATGCTGGCCCTTTGGTGGTTTATGCTGGTCTTTTGCTGGTTAATGCTGGTCCTTTGCTGGTTTATGCTGGTCCTTTGCTGGTTAACGCTGGTCCTTTGCTGGTTAACGCTGGTCCTTTGCTGGTTAATGCTGGTCCATTGCTGGTTAACGCTGGTCCTTTGCTGGTTAACGCTGGTCCTTTGCTGGTTAATGCTGGTCCTTTGCTGGTTAATGCTGGCCCTTTGGTGGTTTATGCTGGTCTTTTGCTGGTTAATGCTGGTCCTTTGCTGGTTTATGCTGGTCCTTTGCTGGTTAATGCTGGTCCTTTGCTGGTTAATGCTGGTCCTTTGCTGGTTAATGCTGGTCCATTGCTGGTTAACGCTGGTCCTTTGCTGGTTAACGCTGGTCCTTTGCTGGTTAACGCTGGTCCTTTGCTGGTTAACGCTGGTCCTTTGCTGGTTAATGCTGGCCCTTTGGTGGTTTATGCTGGTCTTTTGCTGGTTAATGCTGGTCCTTTGCTGGTTTATGCTGGTCCTTTGCTGGTTAATGCTGGTCCTTTGCTGGTTAATGCTGGTCCTTTGCTGGTTAATGCTGGTCCTTTGCTGGTTAATGCTGGTCCATTGCTGGTTAACGCTGGTCCTTTGCTGGTTAACGCTGGTCCTTTGCTGGTTAACGCTGGTCCTTTGCTGGTTAACGCTGGTCCTTTGCTGGTTAACGCTGGTCCTTTGCTGGTTAACGCTGGTCCTTTGCTGGTTAATGCTGGTCCTTTGCTGGTTTACGCTGGTCCTTTGCTGGTTAACGCTGGTCCTTTGCTGGTTAATGCTGGTCCATTGCTGGTTTATGCTGGTCCTTTGCTGGTTAATGCTGGTCCTTTGCTGGTTAATGCTGGCCCTTTGGTGGTTTATGCTGGTCTTTTGCTGGTTAATGCTGGTCCTTTGCTGGTTTATGCTGGTCCTTTGCTGGTTAATGCTGGTCCTTTGCTGGTTAATGCTGGTCCTTTGCTGGTTTATGTTGGTCCTTTGCTGGTTAATGCTGGTCCTTTGCTGGTTTATGCTGGTCCTTTGCTGGTTTATGCTGGTCCATTTTATGGTTAATGCTGGTCCTTTGCTGGTTTATGCTGGTCCTTTGCTGGTTTATGCTGGCCCTTTGGTGGTTTATGCTGGTCCTTTGCTGGTTAATGCTGGCCCTTTGCTGGTTAATGCTGGCCCTTTGCTGGTTAATGCTGGTCCTTTGCTGGTTTATGCTGGCCCTTTGGTGGTTTATGCTGGTCCTTTGCTGGTTAATGCTGGTCCTTTGGTGGTTAATGCTGGTCCTTTGCTGGTTAATGCTGGTCCATTGCTGGTTTATGCTGGTCCTTTGCTGGTTTATGCTGGTCCTTGACCAGGAACATGACCAGCATAAACCAGCAAAGGACCAGCATAAACCAGCATCCCAGCACCAAAACATATCTAACCAGCATATGCTGTTTTTTTCAGCAGGGATCTTCTTTCATTTTGACTAACAGGGTCATAAAAATTCCATCATAATCTATTATTAGCCTACCTGTCATTTTAATTTTCATATTTTAATTAAAATAACACATTAATTGCTTTTATATTTGTTGACATTTAAATTTTTAATTATGAACTTACAGGATGATACAGGCTTATGCACTTATTCTGAATAGAACAGATGAGAATGCGTAACTTTTTATGTTCAACACCACACCCTGCAGTGACAGCGATTTTAATAGGCTATATTCTCATTTTTATTAACCAATATCGATTCGTAAATTTCAATCGATATTTTAGTCTATAGTGTTTTCAGTTGATGAGTGTACAGTACATAGGGCACCTCCCATCAAATAAATGCAATAGGCTAAGCTTTGTGTTACTTTGATATGAAACAAAGTCTTAGATTTCAAGTTCTGTCCATTTCCGTTTTGGCGCTCTTTAATGTGGCGTGATAGATCGTTGAAAGCTTCTGGGTATTCGCCTGTGCGTAATCAAACGCATAGCAAAAGATTCCTGACAGTTTCATTTTTGTTTTCGATCCAGTGCTCTGCTGCGACACTGGAGCGCACTCGCCACCAACTGCCCTGCTGAAAAAAACAGCTAATACCAGCCTAGGCTGGTTTGCTGGTCTTAGCTGGTTTAAGCTGGAAGTAGCTGGTTTTAGCTGGTCTCCCAGCCTGGCCAGGCTGGTCAGGCTGGTTTTAGCTGGTGGTTTCCCAGCCTGACCAGCTAGGACCAGCCTGGCCAGGCTGGAAAAGTGGCCAAAACCCCTCTAAAACCAGCCTGCCTTCCAGCTATGACCAGCTAAAACCAGGCTGGTTGACCAGCTAAAACCAGCCAACCAGCCTAGGCTGGTTTTAGCTGTTTTTTTTCACCAGGGTGGACAAGGGGGGGAATTACAGTTAGAAGTTAAAATAATAGATCACCCTCTGTCAAAGTGACGGACGGCCTTCAGATTTTACCGTCACTGATAAAAAAAAAAATCTGTCAATGACGGACAATTTTCGGTTAAGGCGACCTCTGGTTTCATACGCCACGGCGCCGCCATCTTGAAACGATCAACAAGGAGCGTCTTAAAATGTAAGTCCAAACATTATATGCACAAGTATGCTAAATAAGCTTGTGTATAAAAGTCTGAGCATATAATACAATTAATTTTCAACATGTTTTACATGTTGTCACGATAATTTTGTAGAAAACAATTTAGAGTTATAAGTCATGGGAGTGGAGGGTTTGCACTTACCTCACGGTTTGGTCAGTTACCTGGATGCGCGTCCATATTGGCAATTCTCGGATGTAAACAACAGCTTGGATTTGAAGGTAAATGTACTAATACGTTGTTCTGCTAATTTATGCTGTATAAACTGAAAAAAAAAAAAAAAAAAACGTGTGGAAGCTGCTCAATCATATAGAGAAGGACTATAGTAAGTAAGAAAGGGTACAATATTTTGACAAACTAAAGTTAATAGGTGGTAAAGATACGCTCAAGCAATATTAATTAAGATATTAGCTTAACATTTCACCTACCTGACTATAAATAAGAACAAACGCAAATGTTTTCAAGATTCTTGCCCTGGAAATCCTGGTTCAGTTTGGACAACAACAAATGCTTTTTTGTTCCTTAGACAGTTTTTGTACTGTTCTCCTTGATTTGTTGTAACCTTTAGCAGATAGTAGTCCAAATGTTTTTCCCTGGTCTGACCGATTAGTACAGCCCAAAACATGACAATAATTGATCATTTTAAACAGCAATAATACATACATTTCCGCCAATATGGTCAATATGGACGGTCATAAAACTCAAAAAGCGTTTTAAATATGCCTTTTAAAACCAATTTACAACTTTAAACAACTACAGCAAATAATAACATGAATACAATACATACAATGAAATGAAAGAACTAAGTGGACAGATATCAAATTTACATACTCCTGACTTGAAATATATGATTTAATAGCACATATGATTAAAATAATATGCCACTCTTTTTATTTTTTTTTTATTTTACAAATACCTACTTTTGAATGAACTCTTGGTCAGAAAAGCATTTATGAGAAGTAGAATTTTGTTGTGATGAAAGTGAATAAAAGAAATGGAGTTTAACTGCAGCGCTAATTTCCCTAAATGCGGTCAAGGTCATGACTATAAAGGTGTTCAAAATCAACTTGACATGCAGGTGGTACACAAGAGAAATGCCTATTATCCTGAGTTGTCCAAAAAAAAGAAAGAAATATACCTGCGTAATATAATAGAAACATCACGCACAGTGCATAAACGTTTCATCTGGTTGCAGGAGGGCTGTCTGTTTGTGAAGTCGTTCACAGGTGCTCATTTGGATTGAGGTCTGAGGCCTCATGCATAAAACTTCCCGTAGTTTCCATAGTGATAGTTTGCCTACTCACAAAAATATATAAAGCCCTGCATAAAGCCCTAATGCCCTCCATTACCTTAATTTGCATAGGTTTGTATGCTCGTCTGTGAACTCCTGGATTCACTCCAGCTCTTCCATTGAAGCAGCCATAAATGGTTGTTAAACTGCCTTCGGTTATTCATTGTAAGCACATGTATACTTCCGTGTTTCTCAATGAATTTGTCTGCAGAAACAAAACGAGTTCCAGGGAAGAACAAACAAACTCAACCGACAAGTTGAAAAGACTTGAAATACACAGACTTGAAAATAACCACATTAGAGAAGCTCAGTTTTTGCAAATTGACTTTATTATTTGTTTTGCATGTTCTGGTCTTATGGCTTTCACTGTAAGGTATTTTCATATTTCGAGTTGAGTGTCTCAGGGCAGATTAAATGACAACACTGTTCTTGTGAAAACAAACAGATTGTCCTGGCAAAATGTCCTTCTCTCAAGTTTTCCTGCATGTTCCTGCAGGCGTTTTGTCCTGTAGTGTCTAGGTGGAGCGATACCAAAAGCAACCACTGACATTTGTCACAATACTCTTTCTTTTGTCCTTTCAGCAGACCAAAACAGAGTCTAAAAAGCATCATGAAACAGAATTAGAATATGATTAATACTCAATGTTTCAAATGTCTGTTTCCTCAGAGGCGAGCTACAGCGCGCCTCGAATCCTCGTGTTACTGAATGCTGGATTAATGCTGTTACAATCTATGTGGAGCTACTTAGGATTGCGGGGAATCTTGAGGATAGAGGAACTACAGGGACGGAAGAGACATCTGACAGAGGTGATAAGCAGAATTACAAATCCGTCGCTACGTTTCTAGAAAAGTTATCTATTCCTGGAAAAAGTCTGGTTAAAAAATTCACATATTTTCGCTCCGAGGGAAGCACATTTGTGTCATAAGAACAGCTAGGTAAAAGAAAAAAATGGAGAAGTCTCTAAGGCTTTGTGCTTAACAGATATTCCTGCAGAGATGCACACCATCCATCCCTAGTGGCATATAAACACTACCGTTCAAACGTTCGAGGTCAGGAATGTTTTTGGAAAGAAATTACACTGCAAAAAAAGCATTTCTTTCTTCGATTTATCAAAATATCTAAAAATTCTTAAATCAAGAAGGATTTTGTAGACAGGTAGAAATGGTTTGTTTTTAGAAAAAAAGACATTCAAATTAAACAAGCTTGAAACAAGCAAAATAATCTGCCAATAATCAAATTTTCTGCTTGAAATTTTCTGGCTTGTTTTAAGCAAAAACGTACTTAATTTTGACTACTTTTTTCTGAAAACAAGACCATTTTTACTTGTCTAGAAAATCCGTCTTGATTTAAGAGTTTTGGGCTGGAAACTAAGAAAAGCATTTTTTTGCTGTGTAATACTTTTATTCACCGAGGATGCATTAAATTAATAAAAAGTTGAAGACATTTATAATTTAATAAAACATTTCTATTTGCAGCAACTGTTTTCAACATTGATAAATAATCAGAAATGATTTCTGAAGATGCACTACAAATTCAGCTTATATTCACCAAAATAAATTACATTTTAAAACATATTTAAAGGTGCCATAGAATGCATTTATTCAATATTTTAAATTGTTCTCTGATATCTACATAGAAGGTACCCTGGAAATCCAGAGGTCTCGCGAGTACACAATTTGAATTGTCTGTGCAAGACACTCTGGCATCGAGCAATGATGCAGGTTCTGCATTACGTAAGCAGTTGTGGGAACCAATCAAATCAGTGTATCTGATGTAGGCGGGCCAGAGGCGAGCTAAGCTAATGACGACAGCGCTGCGACGTCCGGTCTTTTGCAAACACTAGATTTATATAAGAAGGAGGAAACGATGGTGTTTGAGACTCATGGTATGTCATGTCCATGTTAGGGCTGGACGATAAATCGAACGATATTTTGAGGCGCGTTTAGTCAATGAAGCCGGTACTTTGATTAGTAGTAAATCTCCATCACGTGCGTTCCGCTCAGGTTCCGCTGGAGCGGCAATTAACACACAGAAACGTAAATCTCTGACAAGCTACGCCAAATCGCGCTCAAAATCGCATTCGATTCGCATTCGATTTATCGTCCAGCCCTAGTCCATGTACTGAACTGTTATTATTTAACTATGCCAAGGTAAACACAGTTTTCCATTCTATGGCACCTTTAAATAGAACATGGTTATTTTAAATTGTAATAATAGTAAAAAGTGTACAATTGTGAAATATGTTTTTAATTAAATGCAGCCTTGGTGAGCATAAAAGCCTAAAAAATCTCAAACTTTTCGAACGGTAGTGTGTGTATTACCTCTCATTTCTGATCGTTCATTAAATCCGTCTGCGTTACAACCCTGCAATCCACCATTAACTTATCTAATATTGGTTATTCAACAATCTTCTACTAATAAAGAGTCCTTAAACTTAGGGATGATGAAAAGCAGAAAATCTCGAAGCCCTTTTGTATTCGACCCCAGTCTCAGGCTGACGATGTTACAGTTCCCTGTCCCAAAACGATGTTCTAGTGCAATTTCAGCATACTCCGTGGATCCCTGTGGCCTGTTCTACAGGCGGTCGGCGTGGAGCTGATGAGGAGGGATCTGGATGAAGGCGGCGCTGGGGGTGCCTCCGATGGAGGGGAGGGGTGTGGGGACGGGGGTGTTTGTGGCGGAGGAGGGCCCGGGGGTTCCTGGAGGGTACATGTAGCTCAGGAAGCCTGGCGAGGCGGCGTAGGGATACTGCTCGAAGGCCGAGGAGGCGTACTGAGCGTAGGCAGTGCTGAAGTCAAGGTAGGGGGTCGTGGCGCTGGAGGTGACCTGTGTCGGCAGAACCAGACTGGGTTGCAGGAAGGCCTGAGGGTAAACATACGGCTGGCTGAGTCTGCAAAGACAAACACAGAGAGAGGGAGAGAGAGGTAATTATTAACTAGAGCTGCAGGATTAATTGAAATAAAATCAGAATCTTGATATGGCTTTTTAATATACACCATATTGCCAAAAGAATTGGGACATCCCCTTCTACTGAACAGGTTTGACTACTTTAGTCATTTCTATGAGTACAAATCTTAATGTTTAAGCATATAAATGATATTCTAGGTAATTGTGTGCTTTTAATTTTATAGCAACAGTTTGGACATGACCCCTTTCTATTCTAACATGACAATGCATCTGTGTATAAGGCAAGGTTCAAAATAAAATGATTGATTCGGTCAGTGTGGAAGAACTTGACTAGTCTGCAGAAAGCCAAGTCCTAATCTCTGCTGAACACCTCTGGAGTGACTTTAAATGCAGACCTTGAGCCAAAAACTCTTCACCAAACACCAATGACTTGTAACTATGGGTACAGTCATTTTAGACACTTCCACTTCTGAGAATAAAGTCGCAATTTTAAGAATAAAGTCGAAACGTGTGGAGAATAAAGTCGAAACGTTTGGAGAGAAAAGTCGAAACGTTTGGAGAGAAAAGTCGAAACGTTTGGAGAGAAAAGTCGAAACGTTTGGAGAGAAAAGTCGAAACGTTTGGAGAGAAAAGTCGAAACGTTTGGAGAGAAAAGTCGAAACGTTTGGAGAGAAAAGTCGAAACGTTTGGAGAATAAAGTCAAAACGTTTGGAGAATAAAGTCAAAACGTTTGGAGAATAAAGTCAAAACGTTTGGAGAATAAAGTCAAAACGTTTGGAGAGAAAAGTCGAAACGTTTGGAGAATAAAGTCGAAACGTTTGGAGAGAAAAGTCGAAACGTTTGGAGAGAAAAGTCGAAACGTTTGGAGAGAAAAGTCGAAACGTATGGAGAGAAAAGTCGAAACGTTTGGAGAATAAAGTCAAAATATTTGGAGAAAAGTCAAAACATTTGGAGAGAAAAGTCGAAACATTTGGAGAGAAAAGTCGAAACATTTGAAGAGAAAAGTCGAAACGTTTGGAGAGAAAAGTCGAAACGTTTGGAGAGAAAAGTCGAAACGTTTGGAGAGAAAAGTCGAAACGTATGGAGAGAAAAGTCGAAACGTTTGGAGAATAAAGTCAAAATATTTGGAGAAAAGTCAAAACATTTGGAGAGAAAAGTCGAAACATTTGGAGAGAAAAGTCGAAACATTTGGAGAGAAAAGTCGAAACATTTGAAGAGAAAAGTCGAAACATTTGGAGAGAAAAGTCAAAACGTTTGGAGAATAAAAGTCAAAACGTTTCAAGAATAAAGTCAAAAATACGAGAATTAAATTGTAGCAAGTTATAATATTTTGAGAAAAAAGTTGAAATGTTTTGAGAATAAAGTTGGAATTATGAGAATTAAATCATAGCAATTAAAGTTAAAATATTTTAATTAATAATAATAATAATAATAATAATAATAATAATAGTAGTAAATTTTTGCTAATTTGTGCAGCCCTACAAACAAGAATTAAGAATAGTTGAAATGTTAAGAATAAAGTCGAAAAATTTCAAGAATAAAGTAGCAATTTTAAGAATAAAGTCAGAATTATAAGAAGACACAATTTCAAGCATAAAGTCAAAATGTTGAGAATAAAATCATAAAATCATTTTGAAAATAAAGTTGAAAATACAAGAATAAACTCGAAATGACAAGAATTAAATTGTAGCAATTAAAGTTATAATATTTTGAGAATAAAGTTTGAATTTTTCGAGAATGAAGTTGGTATTTCTAGAATAAAGTTGAAATGTTTTGAGAACAAAGTCGAAATTACGAGAATTAAATCAGCAATTAAAGTTATAATATTTTGAGAATAAAGTCAAAATATTATGAGACAAGTCGAAATATTACAAGAATAAAGTTGAAATATTACAAGAATAAAGTCGAAATATTACGAGAATAAAGTCAAAATATTTTGAGAAAAAACATCCAAATGAATCTTATTCAAAATCTGGACTGATATCTTCTCCAAAAATGTTCAAGTACCACTGAAAAAGTTTTCCTCCAAAACTCGCCAATTCTCAGGGCAAAACCAAAACGTACTGTATGAGGAAACTGAAACGTATTGAGTTTAATTTTGGTTTACTGTCACTTTTGATTAATATAACACATCTTTGTTACTTCTAACATCTTACTGACCCCATACTTTTGAACAGTAGTGTAATGTAACCGTAACATGTATAAACATGGTGTATTATTATTAGTGCAGCTACTCTGACCTGCTCACTGACCTCATTAATATTTCTCATGAGCTTCTGCCTGATGATATCATAGCAAACTGAACCACTACAGAGAGAGAAAGAGAGACCGAAGGCCGCTACCCTCAGCTCAGACCCACGAGCCACTCTCAGAAACAAAGAGGAACCCAGAGGGACTGCCGTCACCGAGCTCAAAATATTGAAAACATCCTCATGCACAGCCGAACACGCTCACACATCTGCAGCGGCATACACTTCCCTTCATACACAGGCATATACTGTACAGCTGCAGTGTCACTCGTCTGCCAGTCCCTCGCTGGCGTCCTGGGCTGAAGGATGATTTATAGAGACTGACAGTGGCTTTGTGGAGTAGGCAAATCAACTGAGTCTGCCGTCCTTACTGACCCTAGTCATCCTAGCAAACGCTAATGCAGACAGGGAAATAGAGGGATTGAGAGAGACAAGGAGGAGGAGTGAGAGAAACGGAGACAGGGCAAAATAAAAAAGACCAAAGATGACAAGGGTGTGACGACTGACAAAGTAGGGCGAACTGATTGCTACAAATTAGATGGAAATGAGTGCATGTCTTTAGCTTTGTAGACAGCCTTCTAACCCTTAGATAAACTTATTGGGTCTAATAAAAAAAGAAGAAGGGGTAATTAAATTCCACCTGATCTATTTTTTTTTTTAAATCTTTTTAGTAAAAATTATGCATGTTTATGCCACATACAAGATCTTCTCGAGTTACTTTGCAACTTCCAAACCTATAAGACCTTCGTTCATCTTTAGAACACAAATTAAGATATTTTTGATGAAATCCAAGAGCTTTCTGTCCCTGTATAGACAGAAACGCAACTGACATGTTCAGGGCCTAGAAAAGTAGTTAATTCTTAAACGGTAGTCAATGATGACCAAAAATAGTCAATGTGACTAAGAAAACAAAAATAACGACTTTATTTAACAATTTCTGCTCTTCCATGTCAGTCTACGTTCACAATACGGAAGAAAGAAATTGTTGAATAAAGCAATATTTTTGTTTGGTTTGCACACAAAAAGTATTCTCGTAGCTTCATAACATTACGGTTGATGTCACATTTTACTACATTTCTAGGCCTTGAATGCGGTAGTTGCATTGCTGTCTATGCTATGTCTTTTGACTAGAGATCGACCGATATATCGATTTACCGATATTTTCCCGATATTTAAGCATTTTACCATAATCGGTTATCGGTTTTGTAATATCGGGTTCACCGATAAACGCCGCCATCTCGTGGGTGTTTTGAGAATTGCGCGCATGATCGCCATTGCAGCACGGCGTCTGAGGGGAAAACTACAACTGCGTGCACAGGTAAAGTATACTTACTTGCTTTGCTATATTTAGTAAACTTTATTTAAAGGAACCGTATGTAAGAAATTTATGTCAGTTAATCATAAAATGGCCCTGACATGTCACTAGACATTAAGAAATCATGTTCATTTCAAATACTTATATCACTGACAACAGTGGTCCGGCCAGGATATTGTCATTTAAAAGTGAGAGTTGCAGCCCTCAACTGATGTTATTGTTGTCATTTTGTGTTTTGGTCTGAGGCTCCACCCTCCAGCTATCTACCAATCACGAAGTCAGTAGAGTTTCGTCCTCCGGGTTGCCATCTCTGTCTGCTCTAGTTACAGCTACGAACGGTGTCGGATAAAACATGTATAACGTTACAAACCTAAAAGACCTCGTTATGAATCCGAAATACGTTGTGACAAAGTCCGAAATAAAACAAGGATTGGTATAGGAGATGCCTTTGAAAGATGGAGACGGCTGAAAACGGAGAAGAATTTGAAGATTGACGCCAACGTTGCTGATTTTCTCCTGGACAAGTAAGATTCATCTATGTTTGGCTAACTTTGCTTCCGTACACAGTGGATTTTCCACGGTCGGCCGAGCTAAATGAGTTCATAAAAAGCTTTATATCGCACCACTAGCAGGGTATGAAAACAATCTATGTTCCGACTGAACTGTGGTATTACAGTACATCTTTGCGAAATATTTGGCAAATCGCCAACTGTAAATTTTTGCGATACATAATTACTTCGCAAAACATCTCTTGTGAAGCATAAACATAATTAACAGAAGAAAAACAAATTACTGTGTAGGACTCGTCACTTGAAGCTCCTTGTTGCAGCCTACTCCTGCAGCTTAGCTGGCAACCTCGAGTCAGGGGGGGGAGCGGGAGGGGATACACCGTTCTACAGTATTTTGAAAGTGATTGCAGTACCAGTTTTGGCCACAATCCTACATACGGTTCCTTTAACATAACAGCTATTAATGCACAAATTAGATAAATGACTGATATGTAGTTTATGCAGCTTGGCTCTAAGAAATAAAGACGAACTCACAGAGTCATGCAAGATAATCCGTCAAATCCTGTCACAATAAAGACGTAACTTTGCCTGAATTAAATAATATACAGCCATGAATAGAGCCCTGCACGGGCCTTAAATCTAAGCCCTAGCCCAGCCCTGGCCCGAGACGCACAGGCTGTAGCCCTGCCCTTGTCCAACAGCTTATCAATATTTTTGGCCCGAGTCCGACCCGAAGCCCGTCTTTTTTTCCGCCAAACAGCTCATACTGTTACAGCCATTAAAATAGACCAGATTTGTATTTGGTAGAAAGTTTGTTTTTTCGTTTCGTCTTTTTATCAGAATAATTTAGAGAAATGTTTGGAGTTTTATTTTGTTTGTTTTTTAAATATAAGTTTTTGTTTTTTAAGTGACATCGATATCCAAGCGGTATGTGGTCGACAGTGACTTTACTCAATTTAACCTATATCAAATCAACACTTGACTAGTCTACAATACAATCCACAGATATAAAACAAACATCAATATATCACAATGTTAGATTTATAGTTTATTATCACCATCTCAGAACAAAGGAATTTCGAACAAAAATAGAGAGCAGGACAGGCAGCTTTGCTTCGCAAAACCGGAACATGCAAAGTCGCAGTGGTAAAGTAAACGAATAATGAACAAATATATAACGAATAAATAATAATATAGAAAACTTCAAAAACGCAACTTTACCACGTGGCTGGAAATCTCTATACAGCGCAGAGTATGTGAGCGGAGTGGAGCAGCAACAATTTCCCCTCCGCGCTTCGCTCACGCTCCACTCCTCGCTCACTGATATCAGAAACACCGCATCCCCGTCAAAAAAATCAGTATGTTTGAAATGTAACAGTCCTGTTCATAAAATATAATATAATAAAATAACAGTGTGCAATCTTTGTTACTACCACATGCCAAGCTAATAATCGTCAGCATTAAAAGAGTATAATTGCTGCTTTTTGCAGTGCAAAGTTTGTAATGAAAATACGTTTAGTCAGTTATTTTACCTATGGATCGCTGCAGATTTCTGCTCATTCGAAATCGGATACCATTACATTTGTTTTAAGGCATTATTGAGTAAGTGTTGTACCCGTTTAAATAATGCTTTCACCTGGAAATATTCAGTATCTATATGGAACAATCCTCGTGAAGTCACTTCCATTTTGCCGTTCACTCAGCGGGTTGATGCTCATGAAATGCTCCAGCACAGCCACCGCATATAACTTTTAACAAGATTCACTAAAACACCCCGAATTATATTAACATTTACTATATAACCATCATTCCGCTAATAAACATCCTCTAAATAAATACAACTAGAAATTGAATGCGCTTTGTCAGCACGCATTTCATAATCTAATCATAATCTTTTTTCAAAAACGTAATTGTGATATAACATATCAGAAATGCAATAAAACGATGTTTTGTTTGTTATATTTCAGAATATTACTCAGTAAATTAACATTATCCAGCTAATTATTATTCACTCTTTAGCCTATAAACAGTTTATAAACCTAATAAAACTGTAGTTTAAAATGAGGTTACATTTCTGCAAAGTTGATATGACTCCTGTGCTTGAAGACAGACATTCTACATTTATTTTCCTTATTGGTAATGTTGAGTGTTGCTGCTCATGCTTTTTATAAAATATTTTTTTGTTGTAATATGAATATTAAATTTAACTTGAAAGACTGCTAACATTCAACACTTTTTTTTTTTTTTAAAAGATGACCAAAATAAAAAATAGACAGCAAAGTGAAGTATGGACTTACTTCACTGACTTGAAGATTTTATTTTTGAACAAAAACGCTTTAGTAACAGTGCACTTGTATTTTTTGCATTTTCAGACCCCTCTATTTATTGGTGTATAAATAAGAGTTCTGATTAGTATGCAAGGAGGGAGTGATTGTTATAAATTAAACTGCTTGTTCAGTTCAGTGGTGTTGTAATCATTGTCAAAAACAGAAGTATAATAGTAAATAAATATCGGTTATGAATCTGTTATCGGGCACACAAACATGCAAATAATTGGTATCGGTACTAAAAAATCAATATCGGTCGATCACTACTTTTGACTTTATTCTCGTAAATGTTTTACTTCATTCTCGTAATATTTTGACTTCATTCTCACAATTTTGACTATATTTTCGAAATATTTAGATTGATTTTTGCAATATTTAAACTTTATTTTTGTAATATTGCAACTTTATCCTCGTAATATATTTCGACTTTATTCTCGTAATATTTAGTCTTTATTCTCGTAATATTTAGACTTTATTCTCGTAATATTTAGTCTTTATTCTCGTAATATTTCGACTTTATTCTCGTAATATTTAGTCTTTATTCTCGTAATATTTAGTCTTTATTCTCGTAATATTTAGTCTTTATTCTCGTAATATTTAGTCTTTATTCTCGTAATATTTAGACTTTATTCTCGTAATATTTCGTCTTTATTCTCGTAATATTTCGTCTTTATTCTCGTAATATTTCGTCTTTATTCTCGTAATATTTCGTCTTTATTCTCATAATATTTCGTCTTTATCTCGTAATATTTCGACTTTATTCTCGTAATATTTAGTCTTTATTCTCGTAATATTTAGTCTTTATTCTCGTAATATTTAGACTTTATTCTCGTAATATTTAGACTTTATTCTCGTAATATTTCGTCTTTATCTCGTAATATTTCGACTTTATTCTCGTAATATTTCGTCTTTATTCTCGTAATATTTCGTCTTTATTCTCGTAATATTTCGTCTTTATTCTCGTAATATTTCGTCTTTATTCTCGTAATATTTCGACTTTATTCTCGTAATATTTCGTCTTTATTCTCGTAATATTTCATCTTTATTCTCGTAATATTTCGTCTTTATTCTCGTAATATTTCGTCTTTATTCTCGTAATATTTCGTCTTTATTCTCGTAATATTTCGTCTTTATCTCGTAATATTTCGTCTTTATCTCGTAATATTTAGTCTTTATTCTCGTAATATTTAGTCTTTATTCTCGTAATATTTAGACTTTATTCTCGTAATATTTAGACTTTATTCTCGTAATATTTAGTCTTTATTCTCGTAATATTTAGTCTTTATCTCGTAATATTTCGACTTTATTCTCGTAATATTTAGTCTTTATTCTCGTAATATTTAGTCTTTATTCTCGTAATATTTAGTCTTTATTCTCGTAATATTTAGTCTTTATTCTCGTAATATTTAGACTTTATTCTCGTAATATTTAGACTTTATTCTCGTAATATTTAGACTTTATTCTCGTAATATTTAGACTTTATTCTCGTAATATTTAGTCTTTATTCTCGTAATATTTCGACTTTATTCTCGTAATATTTCGACTTTATTCTCACAATTTAGTCTTTATTCTCGTAATATTTCGTCTTTATTCTCGTAATATTTCGTCTTTATTCTCGTAATATTTCGACTTTATTCTCGTAATATTTCGTCTTTATTCTCGTAATATTTAGTCTTTATTCTCGTAATATTTAGTCTTTATCTCGTAATATTTCGACTTTATTCTCGTAATATTTCGACTTTATTCTCGTAATATTTCGACTTTATTCTCGTAATATTTCGACTTTATTCTCGTAATATTTCGTCTTTATTCTCGTAATATTTCGACTTTATTCTCGTAATATTTCGTCTTTATTCTCGTAATATTTCGACTTTATTCTCGTAATATTTCGTCTTTATTCTCGTAATATTTCGACTTTATTCTCGTAATATTTCGTCTTTATTCTCGTAATATTTCGACTTTATTCTCGTAATATTTCGTCTTTATTCTCGTAATATTTCGACTTTATTCTCGTAATATTTCGTCTTTATTCTCGTAATATTTCGACTTTATTCTCGTAATATTTCGTCTTTATTCTCGTAATATTTCGACTTTATTCTCGTAATATTTCGTCTTTATTCTCGTAATATTTCGACTTTATTCTCGTAATATTTCGACTTTATTCTCGTAATATTTCGACTTTATTCTCGTAATATTTCGACTTTATTCTCTTAATATTTAGACTTTATTCTCACAATTTTCACTTTATTCTCGTAATATTTAGTCTTTATTCTCGTAATATTTTGACTTTATTCTCGTAATATTTTGACTTTATTCTCGTAATATTTTGACTTTATTCTCGTAATATTTAGTCTTTATTCTCGTAATATTTTGACTTTATTCTCGTAATATTTTGACTTTATTCTCACAATTTTCACTTTATTCTCGTAATATTTAGTCTTTATTCTTGTAATATTTTGACTTTATTCTCATAATATTTTAACTTAATTCTCAGAATTTTGACTTTATTCTCGTAACATTTAGATTTTATTCTCGAAATATTTCAACTTTATTGATTTAATATATCGACTTTATTCTAGTAATAAAATGTGGCATTAAAACACTGTTGTATGTTACAGATTTGAAATGCTGCATGACCTATAAAAAGTGTCAACACTAGGGATGCAATGGTAGGCGTATTTGTACTGAACATTTTTTGTACCAGTCTTTTGGTTCAGCACATGAGTATCAAGTGCAGTATGTGTAAAACTTCATAAAACTTCTTCTGCAAAACTTTTGCGAACGCATCTAAAGCATTAGCAGAGGACACAAAACAGATTGCTGTGAGAAAAGCACACAATCCAAGATGTCCTAAACATGAGACATGCTCTATGTTAAGCGCTTCATACTAACTCAGCATACAGTTTAATTTGGCTTGCCTTCCGGTCAGATGCGTGTCGTTTACTGCATTTGAGTCATGTTTTGTTCAGCGCATAACTTTCATCTTACGGTTGTGCCCTTTTGTTTTAAAGTCATGCAAGTGTTTCCCTTTTGCAAAAAGACTCGTCTTGAGATTAAGTGAGAAAAATCTTGTCAAATAGATAAAGTGCAATAATTCGGACTAAAATATACTTTGTGCTAAAATATCTTGCATTACAGTTCTTCACCTATTTGCAACAGCTCTATAAACTGCAGTATGAAGTGTGTATGTCAAAAAAAATAAAATAAAAAAAATAATGATGTGCAAGGATAAATCACTAATAATATATATGAGAAATGTCCATTTTGATTTCATAGTGACTTCAAATGCTGTGTCTATATTCAGCTCCCTACGTTTTACAGTAATTTGAGTGTTAAAAACCAAGTATCTGTAATATTTTAGTATATTTGAGTGTTTATCTGCAATTATTTTAGGCGGTTTAGATGATGTGGGGATGCAGGAAGCCTTTTCTTCTGTGCATGAGAGCGACAAAGAACAGTAGCACAAAGAGAACTGAAGAGACACGGAAGAGAGAGCAAATTATGACGACAAAGAGGAAGGACGAATGATCTTGGGTCGTGCCGTCATGCCCAGAGCAGAATATCACTTTTAGCAGCCCCAGCTGTTGGGTGTGGGGCAGAGACAGGAAGAGACAGAGAGACGAAGGGGTTTTTAAAGGTCATATCTTACCAGGCAAATACAGAAACAAACAGTGCAATCACTAAATTACAGATGAATTAGTGTAGGGGGCAATTTGGGAGAGGGCCACCCTTGTCACGTCACTCTAATTCAATGCAGCGCTGCTAAAAAGAGGACTTGTATGACAATGTAGGGCACAGAGATTCACAGCTGTCTGAAATGAATATGCATAACCCTAAAAACATAAATGTAAAACAATTTACAATACAGGTTTCATTAGTTAATGTATTAACTATCATGAACAAAAAAATAACAATATATTTATTACAGTATTTATTAATCTTTGTTCATGAAAATAGTCGTTCATTGTTAGTTTTTTAATTCACTGTCCATTAACTGATGTTAATTTTAATTGTGATTTTAATAATGCATTAGTAAATGTTAAAAATTAACATGAACTAAGGTTAATAAATTCTGTAGATGTATTGTTCATTCTTAGTTCATGGTAATTAATGTTAACCAATTAACCGTATTATACAGTGTTACCAGTTATATTTTGTATCCTTCTACCCAGAAAATAGAAAAAAAAAAAAAAATAATTATTTTTAATCAGCAAGGTATGTTTCCGCTATGAAAAAAAAAAAAAAAAAAAAAGGTAATTCTGGCTTTTTCCTCACAATAATGACTTTTTTCCAACAATTCTACCGTTTTTCTTAGAATTGTGATATAAACTCGCAATTTTGGGTTATAAAGTCTAAATTACGGGGGTGTATATATTACAATTCTGACTTTTTTTTTTTAATCGCAATTCAGACTTTTTCCTCGCAATTTGGACTTTTTTCTAAAAATTCTTTTTTTCTCAGAATTGTGTGATATAAACTCACAATTGTGAGTTATAAAGTCAGAAATCCAAGTTTACATCACGCAATTCTGACTTTTTTCTAACATTTTTGCCTTTTTCCCCCTCAGAATTGTGCTATGAACTTGGATTTCTGACTTTATAACTCAAAATTGTGAGTTTATATCACACAATTCTGCCTTTTTTCTCAGAATTGTGTAATATAAACTTTTAATTGTGAGTTATAAAGTCAGAATTATGGGTGTATATATTACAATGTCTTTTTTCCTAACAATTCTGACTTTTTTTTCTCAGAATTGTGTGATATAAACTCGCAATTGTGAGTTATAATGTCAGAAATCCAAGTTTATATCACGCAATTCTGACTTTTTTTCCTTGCAATTCTGACTTTTTTTTCTGACAATTCTGCCTTTTTTCTCAGAATTGTGAGACATAAACTCGCAATTATAAGTTATAAAGTCAGAATTATGGGTGTATATATTACAATTCTTACTTTCTTGCAGTTCTGACTTTTTTTTTTTCTTCCTCAGAATAGTGTGATATAAACTCGCAATTGTGTTATAGTCAGAAATCCAAGTTTCTTCTCAGAACTGTGTGCAGTGGCGCCTCCAGGATTTTTTTCATAGGGTGGCCGAAAGAGGCCAGTAAAAATGTTAGGGTGGCACAATACAAAATTTTTTTGCATGCCTAAATCTAATTAAAGACAATCGTTTTTTTGCTTTACTGTTATTTCTGGTAGCATATAAAGTTATAGGCTTTAAAACTTCAGTATTACTATTCTCTGTACAGAAAATAGAAAAAAGGTCGCTTTGCAATTCAACTGCAAGTAGCCTCATGTTTATTTGGAGTGCAAATCAGTGATGCGCGGGTCAATGTACAAACAACCCGAACCCGACCGACGTTTTCAACTAACCCGCCTGCAACTCGGACCGCAAAAAAAAAAAAAAAAAAAAAAAAGAAAATATTGTACCCGACCCGCATGTTCAATATTTGCGACTGACACCAGCGATTATATGCGGCGGAGATGCGTTCACTGTCAAACATCATTCGGCATTAATTAATTTTGTCAAAAGAAATGTTCTTGATTACAAGAAAAATACAGATTGTTCTTGTTGTGATTTATTTTGTCTTTCCTTTATACAGATTTAAATAGTTTCATTTTCAGTGATTCTCTGATGTTAAATATGATCAATAATTATTTTATTTCGATCTACAGTGTAGCCTAATAGAAGTTAAAACAAAGAATAGCCTATAGCAGGGTTCCTCAAATCTTACCCTGGAGGTCCAATGCGCTGCAGAGTTTAGCTCCAACCCTGATCAAACTCACCTACCTGTGATTCTCTAATGATCCTCAAGACCTTGATTAGCATGCTCAGGTGTGTTTGATTAGGGTTAGAGCTAAACCTGGACCTCCGGGGTAAGATTTGAGGATCCCTGGCCTATAGCCTTAAATATATATAGACTACAAGCTAATTCCTTTTTTTAACTTCTAAAAATGATCAAGAATATTAAATCAACTTAATAGTTAACAAATTTTCTTATACAAACATAACGAATGCACTTCAAAACGCAGTTTTCATAAATTCAGGAATCACGAATATCATAAAATAATATTATTGTCTATATATTAATAGTTGTATCAAATGAATAAGGAAATTATAGTGCTTTGAATTTATTAAGTAATGTTTAATTTCGTTCGTTTCACTCTCTGGAAATGTAAAGAAAAATACAGTTTTTACGTGGAATTCGTTTTTAATCCCTGGTTTTAAACAAGCAGATACATGAGATCATTTATATATTATTGCTTGAATAAACGTTTAAAAATAGAATATTAATAATAGAAATTTTATAGTTAAGGAAATTAAACAGACCTAGGCATTTGAAAAGACATGGTGAGATGTGTCTAATAATTCCAAAAAGAAAGAGAAGCATTTGACATAATCAAAATATTCGAGACATTTATTAGGAAAACCATTTTCTTAACAATTAAGATCCTTGCAATTTTTACTTTTTTTCTGACAATTCTGCCTTTTTTTCTCAGAATTGTGATACAAACTTGCAATTGTGAGTTGTAAAGTCAGATATTTAAGTTTATATCATGCAATTCTGACTTTTTTCTAACAATTCTGCCTTTTTTCTCAGAATTGTGTGGTATAAACTCACAATTGTGAGTTATAAAGTCAGATACTTAAGTTTATATCTCGCAATTCTGACTTTTCTCATAATTCTGACATTTTTTCTCACAATTGTGAGTTTATCACACAATTCTTAGATAAAAGTCAGTATTTTTTATTCAGTGGCAGAAACAGGCTTTTATAGCAAGGAATTGATCAAAAGTGACAGAAAAGGCATTTAAAATGTTAATCAAAATTAATGTGTCACCATTTCCACTGATATATGAAACAGCACAACTGTTTTGAACATGGATAATAATAATGTTTCTTGAGCAGCAAATCATCATATTAGAATGATTTATGAAGGATCATGTGACACTGAAGAATGGAGTAATGATGCTGAAAATTCAGCTTTGCATCACAGAAATAAATTACATTTTACAATATATTACATAGAAAACGGTTATTTTAAATTGTAATAATATTTCACAATATTACTGTATTTACTGCAGCCTTGGTGAGCAAAAGAGACTGCATTTTTTTGGCATAAATCAATATAAATTCTGCATCTTGAATTATAAATACAAGATTATCAACAGCACATGGCTGCTCGATGGTACAACAGTGTGAATGTCACCACCAAGCGATAAAGGTCAAATATCAGTGAACATACATTGACCTCGAGGCACATGACAACCCGACGGTGTAGGAGAGACATGAGCCTGCATGTGTATCTGAGATGCTCAAGCAGTTTGATCCTCATTGTGCCGGTTCAGCAGACCTCCCTAAACCTGCAGACCTCCTGGCCAACACCCAACCCCCAGCCACAGGGGGTCTGTTAGCAACACCCTCTTACCCTGATAGCTTCTGTAATCCCCATTTCCAGCACCCTGCTAAAACCTCCTACCACCAACACCCTTCTCCCCAGACAGGAAAAATCCTCTAATACCAGCCAACAGATGGCGAGAGTGCCAACCCGGAACAACAGCAGGGGATGTCTTCCTCTCAACAAGGACATGCTACTCAATAACTAAGCTAACTCTGAGTGAGTCGTGATAAACCAATGCGGGTCTCATATATGGCAAACTAACAATAGATGCTTTGTTGAAAGCGAATACTCTCACATCCTAATCAGAAACGACAATCTCTTTAGTAACCTTAGACATAGTTCACTGAAAAATGAAAATCCATCATTTACTCCTTGCATCTTTCAAACCTGCATGAAAATGTAAGTCAGTGGGTTTTTTTGGACCTCATTGCTCAACTATTTCTTTAATCAGGTTCGAATAGCCCTCAGCTAACATACAGTTGTCGGTCTATTTGTTGTTTGCGGTCTGTTGGCCATAACTTTAGCAGTGGTAAGTTCTCCTCTAATACGTTTTTTATTATTAGCACTGACCATCTCAAAGAGGAAGTTAATGAGTAGGGTTAATGATCAGTAGCACTATTAACTGACATTGCAAACAGAGCCACAATGAGTACAAGACACCTGTTCAAACAAAAGACTAACTCAATGAGTTTAAATAGAAACCCCCACTGATTTGAACAAGACCCTTTAGCTTTAGGATATAAAGACATACAGGCTATGTACACAAAATACAGCACTCACTCTTGTTCTAAACGCTAAATCTTACTCTGTACACACAGAGATTTGTTATTAACAACCTCATTCTACAACCAGATACACATCTGTAAAATTCAGGTAGTGAATGAACTGTATTTGTATTTCATTTTACGATCAGTACATTAAATACTGACTGTGTGCTTAATGTCCATTTGGAGAACTTAGGTACTGTTTGTGGTTTTTTTAAACACAATGACCAAATAGTTATACCATAATAAAAATAAGAAACTAAACATTCATTGGGGGATGGTAAAAGCTTTTGATGTGTTTGAAAGTCTATTACGTTCTAAAATACATATAGAATTTAAGTAATATAGTAAAAGTAAGTTTAATTTGAATGACACAAATGTGTTTTTTTTGTTTAGTGATAGTAGTTCATGAGTCCCTTGTTTGCCCTGAACAGAACCGCCTGCTTTTCTTTAGAAAAAAATCCTCGAGGTCCCACAAATTCTTAGGCCTTTTTGTGTATTTGAGCCCTTTCCAACAATGTTTGTATGATTCTGAGATCCATCTTTTCACACTGAGGACAACTGAGTGACTCATATGCTATACTATTACAGAAGGTTCAAACACTCACTGATGCTTCAGAAGGTAAAATGATGGATTAAGAGCCAGGGGGTGAAAACTTTTGAACAAAATGCGGATGTGTATAATTTTCTTATTTTGCCTAAATATCATATTTTAATTTAGTACTGCCCTTCACACGCTACAGAAGATATTTACATGTTCACCAGAAGACAAAATAGGTTAAGTTTACCCTGATCTTCAAATTCAAAAAGTTTTCACCCCCGGCTCTTAATGCATCATTTTTCCTTCTGAAGGTTTTTTTTTTTTTTTTTTTTTACACAAATTACGAATCTTTATAACATTATAAATGTCTTTATTAATCAATTTAATGTGTCCTTGCTGAATAAAAAAAGTTTTAATTCATTTAAGACACCTACTGACCCTTTTAACAGTAGTGTATTTATTAATATTACTTTTTTATTATTATTATTATTAATAAAAAAAAAAGATATGTTTTTGGCACCTATTTCTACATAGCATAAATCATAATGTTAGCATATATTACTAATAATATTATACTTTACAAAATTACTATTTTACTGTATTTTAACTATTTTACGTTGTTGAGCAAAATTCACCTCTTTGGTAAAAAATGGGTAACACTTTACAATATTATGTCATTTGTATACATTAGTTTACAACAACAACGTACAATACATTTATTACAGTATTTATTCATCTTTGTTAACGTTAATAAAACTAACGCGCATTAACTAAATGTATTAAACACAACTGCAGTAGATTAGAAGTATTGTTCATTCTTAGCTCATGTTAACTAATGTAATGTAGTTACCTAATTGTAACGTGTTACCAAAAAAAATCTTACCGAGCCCAATCATAATGTATGAATAACTGACAATTAAATTGAGCATCTTAGGGAAATTATGCATCTTAAACCATTATATTGTCCTTAGAAAGCTTTAAGTACCTTAAGTCAAATAAATCATAAATGTGGCCTTTATGACTTAAGATCTACATTTTTTAGTAGAAAAAAAACAGAAGATTTGGTATAACATGAGGGCGAGTAAACAATGATATTTCTTAATGAACTATTGCTTTGAAATATATGTAAATACCATTCAGATGTTGGTGAGTATGTGTGGGTGGGATAGTGAACAAGAAAGCTGTGTGTAGACAGAGAGAGAGAGACAAAGAAAGAGAGAGTTGAAGGTTTGTTTTGCATAACACCTGGCTGGTTAGCAGACTTGAGGCAGGTGGTGACCTAACTGACAGACAAACAGGTCAAACAGGATAGGGAAGAGAGACAGAGAGTCGAGAAAGTAAAAGAAAGAGAAACGCTGTCAGAAAGAAACCAAGAGGGAAATGCAGAAAGAGGAAGAGAGTAAAAAGAGAGAAACCGAGAGCGAGTGACAGTATGAGAGAGAATTTGGGAAGGAAACCGCAGACGCTACTGTAAACACATGACAACAAAATATACTGAGGAAGAGCTGCGCTAATGTTCGTGGCTCGCGTCCTCAGATCTGACTGAGGCTCCGTCCACACGAAGCCGGTGCGTTCCCTATCCGATCATTTTTTTTCCCTCGTTCTAAAAAAAGTTCCGTAAACACGAAACCACTGAAAACGGTGTAGTATATATGCCAGACCAGTATGGGGTGCTGTAATTCTGCCATAGAGATACACTATACACGGAGAAGAAGACTTTGAGCATGCGCATAACCTTGCGCGCTGTATACGAACTAAGAAGAAGAAGACGAAGATGCGAACATTATCGCTTGTTGCTCATAACAGTTGCATAGAAGCAATAGATTTTGCTGTAATAAAGCTAGTAGGCTTAGTAGCAACATGAACACAATCATGTAGTCCGCCAATATTGTTGTTGCTGTTACGTGTGACGCAGCCGACACGTGATGTGATGACATCATCGTTTCACAAAACATACGGATTGGCTGTACACACGAAACCGCGAGGGTGTCGTTTTCAGATTTATCCACTTTGGGACCCGGTTTCAAAAAATAGCGGTTTCAGTCTCCTAAAACGCCGGATCCGTGTGGATGAAACGCCAATACGATAAAAAATGAATACGTATACAGCGAAACGCGTCTCCGTGTGGACAGGCCCTGAGACTGGATGTGTGAGAGGAGCGGAAGAAGCCAGATTGTTAAGAATAACTGACAGTTTTAGGCTAAATGAAACCGCAGTTTTGACAGGACTTTTTCTGAGGGGCCGAGCTAGGATTTCATTATTTATGCCCAAACGGTCCTCCCTCACCCTTGACATTAGCAGAATGAGAAGAGATGCTTACCCATACTGCCTCTGGATCAGGGCTGGATGAACCTGCTGTACTCCAGTCGAGTATCCTGTGACAACAAGAGGAAAACGAGATTGAAATCTGGTTTTGAGAGTCAAACAAACAGCTCACCCAGAAATGAGGGTGAGTAAATAAGGACAGTTTAATTTCAGGTGACAAAGTTAAAGGGATAGTTCACCCAAAAATGAAAATTTGATGTTTATCTGCTTACCCCCAGGGCGTCCATTTTTAACTCAAACTGTTGTGATCTATCAGTCATATAATGGCAGTCAATAAGATCCACGGCTTTGAGAGTCAAAAAAACATACACAGACAAAACCAAGTTAAACCCTGTGGCTCGTGATGATACATTGAGGTCTTAACACACAAAATAATCAGTCTGTGCAAGAAACTGAACTGTATTCATATCATTTTTTTTTTACCTCTGATCCACCACAATGTCCAACTGTCCTGAGCATGTTCACAACAGCCGGCTACTCAAAATACTACTGGTAATTATTTTTGCTTTTCCTGATTGTTGCAACCGATTAAAAAAAATAAAAGATTACATTTACTCATTTATATTTACGCATAAACTCATCCGGGAGTGTTAACTTTTCACAGACTCCCAACGTTTGAGCCTGATTGACTGAAGTTATGGTTGCTTGCTCTTTGTCACGCGTCGGCTGTTGTGAACGTGCTCAGGACAGTTGGACATTGTTGTGGATCAGAGGTAAGAAATGATATAAATACTGTTCAGTTTCTTGCACAGACTGATTGTTTCGACCTCAATGTATCGTCACGAGCCGCAGGGTTTAATTTGGTTTTGTCTGTGTATGTTTTTTTGAATCTCAAAGCTGTGGATCCCATTGACATTGACTGCCATTATATGACTGACATACTGCAATGGTTTAAGTTAAAAATCTTTGTGTTCTACTGAAGAAACAAAGCCACCTACATCTTGAATGCCCTGGGGGTAAGCAGATAAACATTACATTTTCATTTTTGGGTGAACTATCCCTTTAAATTCTTTATTTCGTGGAGCACAAAATAAAAAAAATCATGTGACCCCATTGAGATGCAGGTTTTAAATCGTAAAAATGGCAATTTGTGTGTCCTTTTTGGAGTTCGACAGCTGACTGACTATATACAGAAAATTATAATTTGAAGAGATCACCCAGAAATGAAAATTCTGTCATGAATTACTCACCCTTATGTTGTTTCCATGTCACATGGACTATTTTGTCAATGTTCTTGGTACCTTTCTAGACCTTGAACGTGGTGGGACCCTTGCCGTCTATGCAGGGTCAGAAAGCTCTCGGATTTCATCAAAAGTATCTTAATTTGTGTTCAGAAGACGACGAAGGTCTTAAAGGTTTGGAACGACATGAGGGTGAGTAATTAATGACAGAATTTTCATTTTTGGGTGAACTATTTTTTTGAGTAATTGTATTTCGAGGAACAGATTTAAAAAAAAAAAAAAAAAAAAAAAACTCTATCAATTGCATATTCTTGTTACCACAAAAAAAAAAAAAAGACAACAAAAGGTTGACTGTACAGTAACGCACTTACAACGGAAGTTTAAGTGCCAACACATTGTTTGGGAAATAGAGCAACAAAACCTAATTATTATCTGTGTTAACATGAAACTACTGTGATAAAATCAATTCAGGTCCCAAGGACAAAACATAGTTGTTATAAACAACGTGATCAGGAATTTATCTGCTTAAATCAGTTCCAGTACTAAAAAGATGATTTAGTCAACTTTACAACTAAAATAAAAAAATTTTGAATGGAAAAGTTCTATATCAAGGCAAATATATCAACATTCATTACTGGCACTGGCCAGTTAGTTTTTCTGTTTGGCCAATAATAGGAATCTAACAATATCTAAATCTCACGGTACAATAATACCTCAATATGAAATCTGCGGTATGATATTTATTTCAATATTAAAAAAAAAAAAAAGAGACAAATTAAGACTTAAAATTTGTCAAATAAATTATTCTATCTAATGCACTTTGAGAGTTTAAATGACGAGTTCCAACCCATGTTTTTAACTAAGAATTCAGAAAAAGTGAATTGTAACTGAACTTTAAAGGAGACTCAACCCTCTTTTTGCTTGTGGTACACTGTCTCAGTCTAAATTACATTCACACTTCAGGAAACCAAACTAATAATCAGGCATATAGTGTAAAACAATTGCACTGTAAAATAAATGAAAATGAATATTTCGTAGGTATATTATACTACAGTAGAGACAATTATAATTCTTTCCTAATTTCTACAACTGAAAGAGATATTTTGAATTTGGACTGCAGTAATGTTACCCATTTAAACCACAGTAATTCATAAAGCACTTTTAAGCTTTTATTTTGACAGAAACAACAGTAAAGCTTTTATTTGACTAAAAAAAAAAAAAAAAAAAAAATCCAGCTTCAGTGAAAAACAGGTTTACAAAAATGCGCCTCACTACGAATCTAGTGAACTGCTGTAATCATTTGCCTATGTTGGGAATTATGCAAATGTGAAAAGGATGCATAATTGGGGGCTGTTGCGTTCCCAAATACGCGCTAAACTCACAGCAGAGATGCTCACAAGTCTCTGAGCTAGAGTCCAAGTCAAGTCTCAAGTCTCTTTATTATATTAAGTCTCTGGTTATAATAAGTGTTGCATCACGTACAGCGACCCATCCAACACTGCATAGCTATATATAATGAATTCAAAGCATGTAATATGTTATTATTACTCCTTTATCTATTAGCATACAGTATCTGCTTTGATTTTGGTATATAATAAGTATAAACAGGCTATTTCTACATGACAAAAACACCAAAAATGCTTTACTTTTAAGTTAATATCTGTATTTTGCCTTGTAGCATGAACACACAGTACAGATCAAAAATTAAGAAAGCACCATTTAGTATGTTTTTTAAGCCGTTTGGTTTATGAGGACACAGATGTCCCTATAAGCCATGTTTACGTTGTAATAGCCTATGTCACTGTTAAGGCTGGACCAGAATATTTGATTATTCGAATATTCGTTCAGTGGGTTGACATTCGATTTTAAAATTTAAGATTTGAATATTCTTCTTTTTTTTCCACACACCTTAAAAGAGATTGAGCAATATTTGGGAGACACTAGCCTACTAAAGTACAGTCAGGCCCACTTAGGGTTGCCACCCGTCCCTTAAAATTCGGAATCGTCCCGTATTTGAGAATGAAATTGCGCGTCCCGTTTTGAATCAATACGGGACGGGTTTTGTCCCGTATTTTTTATAATTTTTTTTAAAGCAGCGTCTCATGCAAATACTCACTGCGGTAAAGCCAGCCGCGGTTCAGAAAAACACGGTCAAGCCAGCCGCGATTGATTTTAAGTGTGCGCATATTACAGTGATTACGGTAGTTTCAGAAACAACACAGAGAGAACGCGCTTGCAGAGCGCTTTTCATTTAGACGCCCAGGACTGAGAGATAATACTACAAAATGCTCGTGAATTTTTACTTATTTATTTGCATTTCTGCTTTAATATCCATTTTATTTATTGGTGTACTTGACGGTTCTTTTCTGAGAAATAGGACATTATTAGACTTTAGAGTCTAAGAAGTAGAAAAAAAACAATGATCAGTTCTTATTCAGGACGGCCCATATTATATGCAAAACTCATATGAAACCTTTTTACTGCAGCATTTTTGAGATATTGGACATGATTACATTTTAACGGGGTATATAGACCCCATTTCTAAAATGTAGAAAAAAAACAATGATCAGTTCTTATTCAGGACGTCCCATATTATATGCACAACTCATATGAAACCCTTTTACCCCCCCCCCACCACCCCCCGAATGCGTCCCTTATTTTTGGGTATTAAAAGTGGTAACCCTAGGCCCACTTACATGGTGGAAGCAAAACTAAGGCTGTGACTGTCCCAATACCGTGCCAGTGCCTTCAACGCAGCTGTAAGTTCCGCGTTCAAACGCACTCAATAGGCTAAAGCTGACCGCAAAGCCCCAGCAAAAATAATTACCATGAATGTGTCTGGGTAAAAAGTAAGGAGATATTCGAATTATTTATTAATAAACGATTTGTCGCAAAGGTAAAGTTGATGATTCTGACTCGTCATCTGCTCATCGGACGCAATGAATGCCTAAATGTGTCTTTATGGATTAGGCCTATAGCTAATGAAAGAGTTTTGTTTTCGATTTGAATTATTTAAAATTATTTATTTACAGCTCTGGATGATATACTACTCCTACCTTTATGAGCCACAATGAAGTTTCACACTGCACCGGCACCTCCATGTCCTGCAAAGCCAGCTTCAGCTTTCACTCTTCGCGCAAACAATTGGATATGCGCCTAATAGAACACATTTATCTAGTTTAAACGATAAAACTAATATTGTGATATGCTTTAAGTTTTTAATATCTATGGATTTTAATTGAAATCGTGACGACTTAAGAGAGCTAAATTGATCTGTCTGTCGCTGGCCGCTTGGTGGTTAGCCTACTTTAAAAAAACAAAAACTTGAATTTCACAAACAAAACGTGTTCCAAATATATTTCTAAATTTACTTCATAAACTAAATAAACGAAAATAAATGTAATCACGTTGCTATCAAAAACAGCAGCTGTGTAATGGGACAGAGAAAGAAAAAAGTTCCAGTCGGACTCTGGCCAGTATCGTGATGAACTGTCAGACAGGTCCGGGCGAGGTTTAAGGAATTTTTGCAACGAATGTTTATTTAATAGCCTATTTAACATTCTTATTTAGGCTACTTTTTTATTTAAATGTATTATTTATTTTAGCATTTTGTAGGCTGGTTGTTCACTGACGGAAGTGCTCAAATAAACACGCACATTTGTTAATAATGTTTGAGCCTAATTTATTATTGTATCAAAATAATATACACATGTATTGTAGCCTACATATAGGCCTATATACACAAACGTTATCTATAAATAATTTAGGTATAAATATTATTATTCTGCTTCTTCTGCTTGGGCCGTCTTGTTTGAAGTTTTTAAATCCAAATGATGAATGGCAATGCAGTCGACGTGTGTTTGTTGTCCTCTCATGTGTGGCAGCCGCACCTTAAAAAAAACAAAAAAAAAAAAACACACGGAGGCAGGGGAATAACGGCGAGCTCATTAGTTGTTTCCTAAAAAATAAACATTGTTCACGAGTCCCGCAGCTCGAGTCCGAGTCGAGTCTGAAGTCTTTCGAGGACGAGTCTCAAGTCAAGTCTGAAGTCACTGTGTGTGCGACTTAAGTCGCACTCGAGTCCGAGTCTCAAACTCGAGTCCCCATCTCTGACTCACATAATTATTTCACTATAATCTCTGGACATTTGCCCTCTAACTGAGTCATTCAGTCTCCAGTTTTCTACTTGCCCTGTATTTGACATTCATGATGCACATTTGTAATTGTGTGTCCTCCACAAGCGCACACACTCTTTAGGCTTTAATTGGCACTCATTCTCTTCATTCACCCAATATGCACTTTTGTTTTTTTGGTTTTTCCTCTCATCCTGTCTCATGAAGTCACTCATGTGAAAAACTCCAGGCTGTCTGTTCTCCAGCGTAACAGTGTATCTGCCCAGACACAGATCAGAAACATCTCTCGCCTGGATGCCCATTCATCTCACACACACACACACACACACACACACACACACACACACACACACACACACACACACACACACACACACACACACACACACACCAAGCTCAACAGTCTCTTCTGCAGTATTTGCATAAACTCGCTTTACCCTTTACACAAACCTTATGGTGAACGTAATTCAACTTGTCTTTCTCTATGTCTATCAAAAAACCTTTCTTCCTTCAATTTTATGTTTATTATACATGGGTCAGTGAAGTAACATTTATTTTTGTGTCTAGGTCAATGTTATTCAGAAATACAATAAATAAATACAATAAAACGGTTTATACAAAAAAATAAAATAAATAAAGAGCATGAGAGCATGTTTTTAATTTGTGACTTACATTTAATTTTGACTTTTTTAATCAAAATGTGTACGTGGCCTAACTTTTAATAAATAAAAACATTGTTTATTAAGATTAATTATATTAATAACCTGAAAATATTGTAGGGCTGTCAAACGATTAATCGTGATTAATCGCATGCAAAATAAAAGTTTGTGTTTACATAATATGTGTGTATATTCATTATGTAAATATAAACACACACACACACACACACACACACACACACACACACACACACACACACAAAAAATGTTCTATTTATAAATAAAATATTTATTTTTATATATAATATAAATAAATAAGTGTAAACAAACCTTTATTTTGCATGCAATTAATCGTCTGTAGAAAATGCTTTGGCACCAGTATAGCTTGGCATAATTTGTAAACATAAATATTGTTTTTTAATAATTATTACTATAATTTTGCATGCAAAATAAAAGTTTGTGTTTACATAATATGTGTATGTACTGTGGATATTTATTCTGTAAATATAAACACACACACACGTTTATATTTAAGTTTTTTTATATTTATATATTACATATTTATTTATATATATATATATATATATAAGTAAACACAAATCGTGATTAATCGTTTGTAGAAAATGCTTTGGCACAAGTATAGCTTGGCATAATTTGTAAACAAAAATATTGTTTTTTTAAATAATATAATAATTATATTATAATTATTATTATTATTATTATTATTATTATATGTGTGTTTGTACTGTGTATATTTATTATGTAAATAAACACAAACACGCATGTATACATTTAAAAACAAAAAATATATTTATATTACATATTTATTTATTGATATTGTATATAAATATAAATAAGTAAACCCAAACTTTTATTTTGCATGCCATTATCGTCTGTAGAAAATGCTTTGGCACTAGTATAGCTTGTCATAACTTAACATAAATATTGTTTTTTAAATAATTATTATTATAATTTGCCAAAATATTTATCTGCAAATCATCGTATAATAAACATAAGTCTTAAATTTAATTATGTATTTAATTTTATTTAATCATGTTATTTAATTATTTTTTTAATAAAGCTGAAATAAATAAATAAAAATCATTTAACTAAAAAATAATTATTATAATTAATAAATTATGAGGGAAACTTACTTGAGGGAAAATAACTTAACTGAACCTAATATTAAGTTAAGGTACTGGAAATTACTAAAACAGAAATAGTAACATCTATCTATCTATCTATAGAAATAAAGACAAATATTGTTGTATTTTTCAACATAGATTTGTAAAGATTTCAAGAACTTGGCACTTGTATTTTAACTTTTAAAGATTTATTTATTTAAATAATTATCTTGGTTATTTTTTTTTAATCATTGAAATAAAATATATATAAAAAACTGAGCTAAAAAAAAACCCTAACAAACTAAAATGTTGAAATAAACATTAGTTTAAGTGTTTAAGTACTACAATTACTAAAAATAAAACCAAAATAATAATGTAAAGCTAAAAAAAAATATTTGTAAAATGTATATTGTTTAAAAATGTTTATATAAATATAATTTAAAAAACCTTTTAATGCATTGTATTTTAACTAGATTTTTAAAATAAAATTTCAACTTATAAAAATGACATTGGACAGCATTATTTGTCATTCACCCTTGTACTAAAATGTGCTTGAACATTATGTTTCCATGAGTAACTAAAAAAAACAAACAAACAGTAAATCGAGGCGTGAGTCACGTGACGACTGCTGCAACGGCAGAAGAGAGACAGGGAGAAACAGAGCGATACAGGACTGCCGTTTCAAACGTGTTTGGACGGGAACAAGTGCAGGGGCCAAAATATCCTCTTTTCCTGTATGAATATGGTGTGTTAGGACAGGTGTACATGCTTTAGGTTCCCTCCACAATACCCTTCCTCTTTCTGATATATCAGCCACAAAACACACACACACGCGCAAAGTTGGAGGTTGAACGAACAGACAGACATGCTGACTGAACATATATCACTTTCTGCCAATGCATTCACACACATGCAGAGATGCAAATGTAGCATGGCAGTAAATTCTTGACAGGCTTAACCCGTCAAACAACCCGTTAAAATAAGTGTGATATTGTGTGTAGCAGCCAGAGAGAGCTGTGTGTGTGTCTGTGTGTGTGTGTGTGTGTGTGTGTGTGTGTGTGTGTGTGAGAGAGAGAGAGAGAGTGTACAAAAGATTATGATACTAAGAGTGTGATATGATAAAAACATACATCAGTTTTTTTTTTGCCAGTATGAATCATCCACAGCGAAAGTGTCAACAAGAAAAAGCTGCAACAACTGCTTTCCCATATAAGGCCAAAAAGACTTCAGAATTCTTAAAGGGGAAGTGTATAATTTATTAATCACAACAGAATTGAATAAATAGAATAAATCACTTTCAGAACACTGCTCTGTTCGTTTGAACATCCCGATCGGCCCAACACAGCAACATTATTTGAGTTTGGGACTTACTTATTTGTTTAAGAGAGCAATGGAAGATGGGGGAGTGTTCAGAAAACCTGTCTGAAAACAGTCATTATTCTTGCATTTCTGTGGTGCTTAAATTACACACTTCACCTTTGAAAGTGACAGAACAATAGCTAACTATAGGATTTTAAAGATAAGTACCCTACTTTGAGCAAGTTTAAAGCTTGCGTCTGGTATTTACCTGTCAGTGGGCTGCGTGGTTTGGCCCCGAGGTACGCCAGGTTCACATTAGCTTTGCGTCCATCAATAATAGGGTTGGGATCTTTACAAGCTCTCTCAGCTGCACTTTTATCTATCATAGTGACCTGAAGAAGAAAGAGAAATGAAATACAGACACATTATGAATGAGTGTGATTTTAGGGGCTATTTGGGGCCCCGCTTTTTTGTCAAACAGTTTACTTTATTTTTTTATAATTCTATATCACCATTTTACAAGCTCTCTCTGAGCCTTAAGGGAGCTTTGAAACGTCTGAAAACGCAAATTATTGAAAACAGGTTGTTTTTGAAAACAATACAGTTATCTTCAGTGTACAGTACAAATGGGGGTCAACCAATATGCGTTTTTAGGGCCAATGCCAAAACAGATTAATACAGACCGATAGCCTATAGACTGATAGCCGATATTTTGAACCGATATCTGGTGTAAAAATGAAAATTAATGTCAAAATTAAGAACAACAACAAGGGCTCTGACAAAAAAAAACTTTTGAAAAAAATATTTTTATCTGCAAATCGGTTTTGAAAATGACCGATACCGATAACCGATAAAAATGTCAAATTATAAAAATGTCAAACGATAAAAATGTCAAATATCGGCACCGATAATCAGTCCGGCTGATAATTGGTCGACCCCATTTGTGAAAATGGTGACGTCATGCACAATGTTTAGTCTATAGACATCACCACCTACTGGTCTGCCATGAATACTACAGCATTTTAAGTGCATATATATATATATATATATATATATATATATATATATATATATATATATATATATATATATATTTTTTTTTTTTTGCAATAGTTTTACAATGCAAAAATTATGAAAGCTTGTTTCTGTCATAGAATTATAAAAAAGGTTAGCACTACTTTTTATGTCAGAATTTGTCTTGCATTTTGGAGTTTATGCCTCACAATTCTGACTTTATTTTTTTGCAATTCTGAGAAAAAGTCAGAATTATCAGATATAAACTCAGAATTACCGATAACCATAAAAATGCTAAATATTGGCACCGATAATAGGTCAAGTCGATAATTGGTCGACCCCTAACTACAAAAACATGAAATTGTGAAAATGGTGACATCATGCACAACGTATTAGACATCGATAGACATCACCACCTACTGGCCTGGCATGATTACCACAGCAATTTTAGTCATTTATTTATTTATTTAATGCATAATCGATCGACTCCTAACTACAAAAACGTGAATTTGTGAAAACAGTGACGTCATGCACAGTGCATTACGCGTTCAGTCTATAGACATCGCCACCTACTGGCCTGGCATGAATAGTGCAACATGTTTAGTCCAAATAAACATTTTATGTCCAAATTTTTCTTGCATTTCTGAAAAAAGTCAGAATAATCAGATATAAACACAGAATTACAAATAACCATAAAAATGCTAAATATCAGCACCAATCATCAGTCAGGCCGATAATTGGTCGACCCCTAACTACAAAAATGTGAATTTGTGAAAAAGGTGACGTTTTGCTCATTTTTTTATAATGTTATATTTTTTTTATAATGTTTTTTTATAATGCATTATGCATTCAGCCTATAGACATCGCCACCTACTGGTCTGGCATGAATAGTGCAACATGTTTAGTCCAAAAAACATTTTATATTTTATGTCAGAATTTTTTTTGCATTTCTGAAAAAAGTCAGAATTATCAGATATAAACACAAAATTACAAATAACCATAAAAATGCTAAGTATCGGCACCAATCATCAGTCAGGCCGATAATTGGTCGACCCCTAACTACAAAAATGTGAATTTGTGAAAAAGGTGACGTCATGCACAACATATTACGTGTTTAGTCTATACAAATTGACACATACTGGCCTGGCATGAATACCACAGCTTTTTGAGTCAATCTATTTATTTATTTATTTTTTTGCTCATTTTTTTATAATGTTAAAATTATGAAAGTTTCTTTCTGTCATAGAATTTAAAAAAAAAAAAAACTGTCAATTTTTCTTGCATTTCTGAGTTTGTATCTCACAATTCTGAGAAAAAAAAAACTAAATTATGAGATATAAACTCAGAATTACTGATAACCATAAAAATGCTAAATATCGCCACCGATAAATGGTTAGCATGTTTAGTAATTTTCTCTTAACTGTGTGAATGGGGATTGTCTGATTTGTTTAATATAATATTCACTACTATTTATTTTTGCAGTTAACTTTTCATAAATTTATTTTTGGACTTTAAGGGTCTTAAATGTTTTCAAAGATCAAACTTGCTTGTTTCTGGATTAATTGCTGTACCCAAATGTAATTTTAAAAAACTTGACAGTTTCGAGATTAATTGAGGTTAATTCAGAATATTTGGGCCACTTACCCCATTCATCTTAATTTCTATATTGATATATACATTGAAAAAAATGTAATCACTATTCTATTTATTCAAGCCAAGTATGAACCTCATCAAGTTAACGTTTTTAAGCATTTTACATTTATTCAAAAAAAAAACAAAAAAAAAAACTGAAGGCAGTAACAATTTAAACAATATATTTATTTGTGAACTCATGTTCAGCTATTCTTTTCAAAAGTTAACTATTAACGATTTTTGAATTTTTCAGATCATCAATTATCAAACCTCAGCAAATATTGGTCACAGACACAGAGATTTACTTTAAATTTCACCAATCTGATTCATCACTAAAAACTCCCATAGATCATGTTTTCATGCCATTTCAAGTCTTATTTTAAGGTAACAAAGTAGTTATATCTAAATGTGTGAGTTGTTTACTTAAAATGTTTAATTGGTCTTGGTGCATAAACACAAGGCGGGATTTATCGCATGCACCAATCACAGCCAGTCATACCCAATCATATCGTGATGGATGCTTTGCTTCATCGCACGTAACTTTCCTCCATTCATTCTCATTTACCCCCCACCAAAGTCACTGCACGCTTTAAGGGGTCTGTTAAAACTCAATGGGCTCAGGGAGACGAAAGAGACACAGACTCTTGTTGTAACTTTACCTGCTGGTGTCGCCTTTGGAAAATGTTTCTTCAGATGAACAAGCAAATTATACACTTTCTAATGTTATATTTTGTAATATTTGCATTGTTTTATTTTTGTACTATGAACTATTTTCTCATCAAATACTGCCTCCATTGCCTTCCCTGATCAATTTGTACTGTTTATGTTGCCAAAAAAAAAATAGTATTTTTAACCCATTTAAGTTGCGTTTCATCTTAAAATTAATCTTACAAATACAAGCATGACATTAACACCATGTCAGCGTGCTTAACTAGAAGGGTTTAATGGGTATTTTAGTGAAGTGGTTAAGCAGCCTCAACTGTTGACTTGTTTTCACAGCTCTGGTCTCTGTGACAAATGCTCTTCCAGTGTGCTGCAATATTAGGTTTGAGCTGCTCATGGCCCCACACACACACACACACACACACACACACACACACACACACACACACACACACACACACACACGAACGCCCCACCCTGTGGAGACCCAGTGGCAGCTGTGTTCCCCAGGGCTGGTGGAACTAGAAATACAGCCAGGGCAGTAGCGGAGTGAGCGGTTAGGAGGAGAATTCATGGGATCTGGTTTCTGTCAGGTAAACACCAGAGTGTACGCTTCGTTTCTGTAGTGCCCTTGTGTGGAGAGCGCCTCGGACTGAACATGAGCAAAACAAGCACACACACACATAGCTGCGACCATGTTATTATCTCAGTAGTCGCAAAACCAGGCTAGTAAATGAGGCGACAAGCCTCAGTGAGCGTGTTGGGAAAACATTAGGGTTGTGTTGTAATCTTCTGGGAACTCTTCTGCTAACCCTCCCTCTTTTTCTTATTCCAGAATAGAGCTATTAAGACGAGGCCTCCCACACAGGGAGTGTATCAGTCAGGATTATTAAAGACTATCATTTACAAAAAGCCACCAAAATTTGTCGTCCTCTCATTTGTTGTTGTTGTTGTTGTTGTATTTTATTTTTTTTTTTAATTTCCTTCTCTTCCCCCCTCCTTCAGTTTATCTCATGTGCATGTTTACACCTTGGCAGATGACATACCAGAAAAAAAGCATGAAGTGAAACTGTGCGGTCTTATCTGTGCTTTCCAACTGCTTTTGAAGGCAAACCACGATACGGTTCTGTACCAGTGCACACAGACGCAAGCCGAGAAAAAGAGAGACCTGTCAACATGTGCAGCCATATTTCATCCCAAAACCAAAAGAAATAAAAAATCAATATATATTTAGAAACAATAATTTAGTAACAGTAACAATTTTAATGGAAACACGTTTCTGCCACAGGATTTAAATAAATAAATAAATATTACTTTAGACTTATCTCAAAGTCAAAATTGCAAGATAAACTAAAAAAAGTTAATTGCGACTTTTTATCCCACAATTTGTTTCAATTTTGTTTATATCTCACATAATTCACAATTTTATATTTCATAATTCTGACATTTTTTTCTCAGAATTGCAATAAAAAAAATATCGGAATTGTGAGATATAAAAGAAATTCGGACATAAAAAGCACTATTTTTTTTTTTATTCCATGACAGACACAAGCTTTCATAATTTTTGCACTGTAAAAAAAAAATTTGCAAAAAAACAAAACAAAAAACAACTATTATAATTACTTTGATGTAAAACTGTAATTTAAGTATATAAATAATAATAAAACAAATTTACAATCCTTTTTCTTGGGATCTATTTGAGCAAAACTCACAAAACCTGCCAACATGTGCAAAAAAATTACAAAATATTTTACTAATTAATTAAAATTTAGGACTATTAACTATTTTAATGGAAGACCATTTCCACATCAAAATAAAAAATAAATATATATATTTTAAAAAATAATAAAAATTATTATAATTATATGTATAATATTTCCACTTTTAAATCTCACAACTCTGACTGTTCAATTCCGACTTAAAATTGTGAGATAAACTTAATAAATCCCACAATTTTAGAATTGTGAGACGTAAACAAAACAGAAAAAAAATGTATATATCTCATAATACTGACTTCTTTCTCAGAATTGCAAGACAGTCAGAATTGTGAGATATAAACTCAGAAATGCAAGAAAAATTCTGACATAAGTTACACTAATCTTTTTTAAAATTCCATGACAGAAACAAGCTTTCATAATTTATGCATTGTAAAAAATTAACAATAAATAAATAAAATAAATAAAAATATTTAAATAACTTTAATGCAAAACTACTATATTATTATATAAATAAATATATTTCTTTTTAAAATACAAAAAAAAAAAAAAAAAAATACATCCAGGTAGACTTTAATGCTAATTTAAATTAATAAATTATTTCAGTGTTTTTTTTTCTCTAACATGGGGTGTGGTTTTATTTACCTTGGTGTTGTTTTAAGACATATCCCATAGCATTGATAGTACCATGGTATTACCATCACTTTACCATGTTTTCGCACAATTCTTTTTTAAGTCTTGTACATGCAAAGAGATTAAAAAAAAAGAAATAAAAAAAAAGCAAAATAATAAAAACACAGGAAAAGCCACTCATTTGATATCATAAATGCAGTCAGATGTGTTTTGGCTGCACACTCATTAGGGCCGTTCCTCAGGGCCCCTCATAACCTCCGTATTAAGTAAGCAGAGGTTGGCCTTGCAGCATATCACAGCAGATAAACCCTTGACCACGCTTTCCACTTACAACACTCAAAAGAAGTATTTAAAAGGGGCCACTTTGCAGAAATCCGAGACCCTGCTTTCAAACTTCATCCAAGAGGCTAAGAAGATAATTGATGACATGCTTTTTTAGAAATAATCCACTTATGGTCACACATGTGACTCTCAAACACACACTTGTGGAGCAGAGCAATGCAATGCAATGTAAGAGCATATTGTGCCCCTGAAAAGCTCGCAATATCTAAGGATTACATTTAAGATCCTTCAGCACTAAATCGGACTAGGTGGAAAAAACATTTAGGCCTATTAGGGCTAATAGGACGCATACAGATGATAATTTGTGTCTAGGATATGCTTCAATGCAATTTACAGCCATGATGGAAAGCATAAACGATATGCAATATGCATTGTGCCGCGGGAGTTTCTACTGTAAATTACATCTGCCGGCTTTTGTTCGTCAGAACTGTAACAAAGACATGAGCCAACGGCACGCGACGGTTGCATTGTCACCTGGAGACCGCACGCGCACGAGCGACACAATCAAGTAGAGTTCGATTCACTTCTGCGAGTCGACTCTTTTGAACGGTTCAGTTCAAAGAACGATCAAAAGTTCGAACACTGATGCTTTGTTATACTAATAAAACCGACTCTATTTTGTAAGTGTGTTAGGAAAAAGCTGTCACAAAAAGTTTAGAACAGATATATGTTTAACATTTCGTCAATAAAAGTCCACAAAACCATTTGTAGCAATAGACAAAAATACAATGTATCGGTCAAAATTAATATTTTTTATTCTAAAAATCATGAGAATATTAAGTAAAGATCTTGTTCTATGAAGATATTTTGTAAATTTCCTACCGTCAATGTTAAAAACGTAATACATTATGCATTGCTAAGAACTTTAAAGGTGATTTTCTCATTATTTTAAGTTTTTTGCACCCTCAGATACCAGATTTTGTTTTTTAAAAAAAGTTGTATCTCGGCCAAATATTGGAAAGCTCATTTATTCAGCTCGGGTAAAAGTACGAGTCGCAGGTTTCTCGGTTCAGTGAGTCAGTTGAACGGAGATCAAATTGTTCAGGTTTTGTTTACCAGTTCAAACGAATCGTTTGAGAAGATTCGACTCCCAAAAACGATTCATTTGCGAATCGGACACAGCGCTCATGTACACAACGGCGTTTGTTATTCTTCTATGATCAATTGTGTTCAAAACTTTAGTGATATTAACAAACACGGTCGATTTACCGTTACTAGCCTGCTTAAACGTGGCGCAGAGTAAACTGTGTCCGCCCTGAGTAACTTAAACCAACAAAAACGTATTCTTAGCGTTATTTGCCAAAGCTATTAAGAGTTATAGTAACATTTATAAAGGGACAACAACGTATATATGATATTGTATTTTACTCACAAAGCCGTATCCTCTGGATTTCCCCGTCTGCCGGTCCGTTATCACGACGGCTTCATCGATGTCGCCGAAAGTCTCGAAGTATTTTCGGAGCGACGCGTCCGTGGTGTGATACGGCAATCCGCCGACAAAGATCTTGGTGAAAGTCGTGTCTTTCTGAATACTGGGATACATCGTTTCCAATGTCCCATTCACGAACTGGTGTAAAAGCATCGGTGCGCGAAATTCAGTGCAACGTAGAGAGGAAACGCGCGCGTTATAAATAACTATAAATAAACATAAATAACGAACGACTCTCAAGCCAACGTTACTCTACAATGGTTGCGAAGGCAGCGAGGTAGATAGTCCTTTGGCGTGGAAAACAGCTGTGGCTCCCGTTCGTCTCCGTCATGTGCCAAACTAACGTTTTCTCCACTAGTCCATGATCGGAGACACACTGACGACAGGTGAATAACTGAAGCTCTCTCAGCTACAGCAGCAGCACATGTAGAGCTGCTCACACCTTCCTGCCTTCACATCCAATGCGATGCTAGTGAAATACACCCTCCTCCTATTTGTGACGCTCTCAGACCCTTCCTCTGCCTCACCTTGTTTCCAAACTGCACCTGTCTTTGTTCTGGGACTCTGAAGAAACCGTGGCTTTGAGTCTTCCCTGTGGTTGTACTTGGGTAAATTCTTGATTATTATTAGCCTATAAAACATCTTTCTTCTTTTACAACCAACAGATTTATCTATTTAAATATATTAGCCACTTTAAGTCAATGTATTATTGTTGGTGTCAAATTATGTGTATTTACAGTGCCTTGCAAAATTATTCATACCCCTTAATTCTTTTCACATTTTGTTATGTTGCTGCCTTACGTTAAACTACTTTAAATTACTTTTTTCCCAACGTCAATCCACACTCCCTACTCCATTATGGCAAAGCAAAAAATAGGTTTTTAACATTTGTGCAAATTTATTAAAAATAAAACACTGAAAAGATCCCGTTGCAGAAGTATTCATACCCTTCTCTCTGACACTCGAAATTTAGCTCAGGAGCATTCATGTTGCTTCTAGATGTTACTACACTTTGAGTGGAGTTAAACTGTGGCAAATTCATTTGAATGAGTATGATTTAGAAAGGCACACACCTCTCAGAAAAGGTCTAACAGCTGAAAATGCATATCAGAGCAAAAACCAAGTCCTGAGGTCAAGATAACTGTCTGTAGATCTCAGTGACAGACTTGCGTTAAGGCAATGATCTAGGAAAGAGTACAGAAAAAAATCTGCTGCATTGAAGGTTCACAGAAGCATTATCCATAATGGAAGACGATTGGAACAACTAGGACAGGGGTTTTCAACTCAGTCCTCGGGCCTCCCCTGACATAATGTTTTAGATGTTTCTCTATTGAACATGTTAACAAGTTGATGAGATAATGAAGTGATCATTGAATGATTAATGATAAACACCTGCTGTTAACGAACAAAATTACTGAAGAAAATATGAACAATAAAATGTCACATAATAGTGTTTCTTTTAATTTGCCTCTTGGAATTGCACAGTTTTTTTAGGCTGCTGTAATAATGTTTTCAAAGCTTTTGTATTACAGCAAAGTACAGCCAAAATACTTTAACAGCAGATGAAGTTCGTTATACTTTTATGTTTGGATATGGTGTATTGTGTTTTGTCTAAATTGAACTCAGTTTAGCGCTCTTAAACAGTGTTGTCCTGATCTAAAAAATCATTTTTTTGCTTTGTCATTATTATGGTGTATGGAGTGTAAAGTGATGTGGGGAAAAACTAATTTAAAGCAGTTTAACATAATGCTGCAACAAAACAAAATGTGAAAAAAATGAAGGGGTGTGAATACTTCTGCAAGGCACTGTAAATGGCTGATGTCAGTCTCTCTCTGTAACCATATTGGGGCCCAAACGTCTTTGAATGTCTTGAAACTTTGATAATCTAGAATTCAAAGTCTGTTTCTTGAACCTCGAAATGAATATAATGGTTTAAGATTCTGATAAAAAAAAGTACAAACATAGAAAATGCTAGAATTTTAATCTGAATCGAACATGTATAGCTACTCAGATTAAAATTATATTTTTTACTCAAGCACTATGTTGATTTCAACATTTGTACATGCAAAATAAGCAGTTTTACTGATTGTCTGTTACTTTTGTATATAAAAGCTTGGAAATTAAATTATTGTATTATATATAATAAAAAAGAAAGCAAATATGCAGTTATTCACGAAAGTTTGTCTGTACTCCTGTAATCCTGTAGATTTATGTTATTGCGCATATACATTACCAGTCAAAAGTTTTTGAACAGTAAGAAGTCTCTTCTGCTCACCAAGCCTGCATTTATTTGATCTAAAGTACAGATTTATCTATTTAAATATATTAGCCACTGTAAGTCAATGGATTGTTGTTATAGGTGTCAAATTATGTGTATTTAAATGGCTGATGTCAGTATCTGTAAAGAAACCACATTGGGGCCCAAAAGTCTGAAAATCTTTAAACTTTGATAATCAATTCAAAGTCTGTTCCTTGAATCTTGAAATGAATATAATGGTTTAAGATTCTGATAAAAAAGTAAAACATAGAAAATGCTAGAATTTTTATCTGAATCGAACATGTATACTCAGATATATTTTTTATATTTTTTGCTGATTTCAACATTTGTACATGCAAAATAAGCATTTTTACTGATTGTCTGTTACTTTTGTGTATAAAAGCTTGGAAATTAAATTATTATATTATATATATATATATTAGAAATAGAAAGCAAATATGCAGTTATTCACGAAAACGTTTGTCTGTACTACAAAAATATAAAGGTTTAAATTTAAGAAGTCTCTTTTGCTCAACAAGCCTGCATTTATTTGATCCAAAGTACAGCAAAAAATGTCAAATTTAGAAATAGTTTTACTGTTTAAAATAACTGTTTTCTATTTCTATATATTTTAAAATGTAATTTATTCCTGTGATTTCAAAGCTGAATTTTTAGCATTATGATCCGTCAGAAATCACTCTAATATTCTGATTTGCTGCTCAAAGTTTTATTGTTATTATTATTAGTAGTAGTGTTGAAAACAGCGGAGTAGATATTTTTCAGGTGTCTCTGATGAATATAAAGTTGAGAAGAACAGCATTTATCTGAAATAGAAATCTTTTGTAACATTCTAAATGTCTTTATCATCATTTTTGGTCAGTTTAAAGCATCCTTGCTAAATAAAAGTATTAATTTCTATAATTTCTACTCCCCCCACTCATATAGTGTATAATGTTAGAAAAGCTATTTATTTCAGATAAATGCTGATCTTTGGACGTTTATATTCATCAAAGAATCCTGAAATATTTTTTACTCAACTGTTTTAAATATTTATTTATTAAAATAATGATGCTGAAAATTCATAAAGACGTAAACCTAATTATTGTGTATCTAAAATGCATCTGTTTATTAGTACTATTAAAGAAATATTACCTATGACTGACAAATGTAACCCTGAACCACAAAACCAGTCTTAAGTAGCACCAGTATATTTGGATCAATAGCCAGCAATACATTGTATGGGTCAAAATGATCAATTTTTCTTTTATGCCAAAAATCATGAGGATATTAAGTAAAGATCATGTTCCATGAAGATATTTGTAAATTTCCTACTGTAAATATCAAAACTTCATTTTTAATTAATAATATGCATATCTAAGAACTTCATTTAGACAACTTTAAAGGTAATTTTCTCAATATTTAGATTTTTCCACACCCTCAGATTCCAGAGTTTCAGATAGTTGTATATCGCATTAAATAAAAAGCTTATTTATTCAGCTTTCAGATGATGTATAAATCTCAATTCTCGAAAAATTGACCCTTATGACTGGTTTTGTGGTTCAGGGTCACAAATATGCATCACATAAAGTTGATCAGTTAGTTCATGTTAAAACTGTAATGCAAATGTATGCACATTTTACATGTGTTTCAATGCATTTCAATTTAAATATTTTTTATGTTTTTTTGAGTGCACTGCAAAACTGCTTTTCCAGCCAAAATATCGTACAGTTGTTAAATCAAGATTTGTTAGACGAGTAAAAAACAAGTCAAAATGAAGTGTGTTTTTGCTTGAAACAAGCAAAATAATCTGCCAATGGGGTAAGAAAAACAATCCTGTTTTCTGTTTGAAATAAGATTTTTTTTTCTTACCCCGTTGGCAGATTATTTTGCTTGCTCTAAGCAAAAACACACTTCATTTTGACTTGTCTTTTTCTGAAAACCAGACAATCATTTTTACTTGTAGAAAATCCCTCTTGATTTTTGAATTTTTAGATATTTTGGCTGGAAACAACACAAAAAATCTAAGAAGGAAAAGCATTTTTTGCAGTGTGTGTGTATTTTGAAACTGTCACAAGGGAGAACTAGTGCCCAGGATGGCTGTTAATCTGTCAGGTATTTGTGCACAGTTATCGGCCAATGCAGATAATCTGAAAATGGCCAAAGATCGGCCTGTTAATCAGGCTATGATAGGCCTGTCACTGATCTGCAGCAGATTTGACTCACAGTCTTGGCCTGGTTGGTGGCAGCAGCAGGAGCTCCGTACAGTAGCAGCTCAGGAGGTGATTTGTCAGTGCTCACATGGGTTCTGTCTGTGCCAGCAGGTGACCTTCCAGCCATAAGTGAATGCAGGAAGTGACCCGCCAGTGACCGCAGGTGACCAGCCAGCAGCAAGTGAACGCAGCAGGAGCTGGAAAACAAGGGAAAACAAGACACAGGTATTACAGTTTATTTCTGAATTTAGATTTTGGAAAGCATATAGACCACTAGGTGTCATCTACCAGGTGATAGTTTCATATGATTGATCCTCAAAGAGCTCAACACCAATCTGTCGGTCGCTCACATACTGTCATTTAAATTTACAGTGCAGCCTTATGTGGGAACATTAACACCCTTGACACTCTGGTCACAGAAACCACAGGAACTACAGCTCTGGCCTGAAGGCTAGTGAGGGAAACGTTTCTCACGCCTGCAGCCAGCAAGTCTGAAGGGGAGAGCCACGAAAGAAAAAGGAACAAAAGTTTTAAAGATAGTTACAGGAAGGACAGATATGAGTGATCAGAAGCATCCTTTTTCAGTTCGTTTTAATCGGGCACATTAATGTGTTCAGCGTCTGTGTGTATGCAAACTTTCTTTTGATATCAGGAAGGCATTTTCTCAGGTGGCGGTCGTTACTGTAAATGGTTTCATGTCTGTTCTGGGAAAAACAACGCTAAATGCAAATAAAATAATTTTGTTTGGCCTATATGCAATGTGAACTAATTTCAGTGTATTATTGTAGGGACTTTTTTTTGGCAAAACAACTAGGTTTTTTTTTTTTTTTAATTATATATACTAAATAATAAGACCATTATTATTATTTAAATTTAAATATAAAATATGTTTTTAAAAAGTTACTTTTGTGTAATATTTCTATTTTTTGTGAGTTTTTTTTTAACAAACATGGAAAAGTTATTATAACATTCTGTCAAATTATAAAATATTTTGCTGGTTAGAAATAGCTATTTGTAAGCAAAAAAAAAAAAAAAAGAAAAGAAAAAAATACTAACAATAACATCACCGCAAAGCAATTATGGTTCAGTTTCACTTATTTTATGTGCTTTTGCCATTTAAAAAATATCTATTTAGCTTTTATTTTGATTTTAGTTGAATCATTTTAGTATTTCAACTTTTTATTATAGTTTTATCTGAATAATTTTATTTCAGTTAGTTGCCAAGGCCACATTTCTAATGTTTTTAAAAAGCTAAACATTCTGTCAAGTTATAAAAATTGTTTGGAAATGACTATTTAAAAAAGAGAGAAAGAAAGAAAGAAAGAAAGAAAGAAAGAAAGAAAGAACAATACTAAAAAAAAAATAACATCACCGCAAAACAATTATGGTTTAGTTTTACTAATTTTATGTGTATTTACTAATTTTACTAATTTTGCCATTTTTGTTATTATTTTTAAAGAATATTTCTATTTAGCTTTTATTTTTATTTTAGTTTAATAATTTTAGTAGTTCAACTTTTTAATTCCGGTTTTAATGATTTTAATGGTTTTAACTTATTTTATTTCAGTTAGTTGCAAATATGTAATATATATATAATTTTTTTTTTATAAAAATTGACAATTTATTATATATAAAATAGTTATAAAAACTATTAAAATATTTTGCTGGTTAGAAATGGCTATTTGTAAGGAAAAAAAAAGAAAGAAAGAAAATACTAACAATAACATCAGTGCAAAACAATTATGGTTCAGTTTCACTAATTTGATGTGCTTTTGTCATTATTATTTTATTATTATTTTAAATTTCTATTTAGTTTTTATTTTTATAACATTTCTAATGTTTTAAACAAGTTATTTTTTGTGATGAAATATTTCTATTTCAGTTTTTTTTAATAAACATGGAAAAATTATTTTATATATTATATATATTTTATTTAAATATTTCTATTTAGCTTGTATTTTTATTGCAGTTTTAGTTTAATAATTTTAGTAGGTAATAAATTTAACTTGTTTTATTTCAGTTAAATGCAAAGGCCACATTTCACATTAGCTTTATTATCCTTATTGGCTTTTATATTTTTTGTTGTTGTTATGTAATATTTCTCTCTTTTTTTAAAATAAACATCTAAAATTAAAATGTATATATAAACATATTGTCAAGCTATAAAATATTTTCCTGGTTAGAAATGGCTATTTGTAAGTAAAAAAATAAAATACTAACAATAACATCACCGCTAAACAATTATGGTTCAGTTTCGCTAATTTTAGGTGCTTTTTACCATTTAAATTTTATTTAAATATTTCTATTTAGCTTTTATTTTTATTGCACTTTTAGTTTAATAATTTTAGTAGTTAAAATTAAACTTATTATATTTCAATTAGTTGCAAAGGCCACATTTCACATTATAACAAAATATAAATTCTTCAAAATGAATATATAATATATATATATATATATATTATGTCCAGCTATGAAATATTTTACTGGTTAGAAAAGGCTGTTTGTCAGCAAATAAATGAATAAATAAATAAAATAAAAAATACTGTAATCACAAACTAACAAAAACTTCAGTTGAGCTAATTTAGCATTTTTATTTTATTGAAATACTTCTATTTAGCTTTTATTTTTATGAACTTAGCTTTATTAGCTAATAATCAGTTTTTTATACGTTATTTTTGTTATGTAATATATATATATATATATATATATATATATATATATATATAAATAAGCATGGAAAAATTGTTTTCAATACAAGTTATATACATAAAGTTGTTATATATATATATATATATATATATATATATATATATATATATATATTGAATGAAGTTATATATATATATATATATACATTCTGTCAAGCTATGAAATATTTTGCTAGTTATAAATGTTATTTTTTAAAGAAAAAATCATAAAAAAGTACTGTAATCCTAAACTAACAAAAACATTACTGCAAAACAATTATGGTTTTGTTACACTATTTTATTTAAAATGTCAAATCTGGGTCTTGGATTAAAACCAGATGAGATTAACACATTTTTAATTGTAGGTCTTTACGGTGAAGCACAAAACAAGATATTTTAAATATCATGTAAAAAAAATGTTCTTTTGGACCCCATTTTGAAGACAAAAACAGTCCTAAAAGTGAGTAAAATGGACAGAATTATCTTTACCATACAGCATTTGGTGTACGTTTGCTGTTTATTTACATCTCTTCCCCTCTATACATCAGACTAAACTTGAGGCACAATGGCAAATGCCAGAGTCCAACACATCTATCAGGGTCTAATATGCCTCTCCAACAATGGTGCAAGTCAGAGCGAGGCGCAGGCAGGCTCCAGAGCATTGTGCTGCATTCAGCTGCTCTCTTCTGCCTCAGCAATTGTCTTACAGTCCAGTTTGACCTCAGTGCTCTGGAAGACAGACAGCACAACAAGTGAAACGTCTTGATACGTCCAGTATACAGTGAGACTGCTAACAAATGTGTTGAGAATAACTGAGAACAGCGAGACATAGGAGTGACTTTATTTGCACATCTTTGCTAAGTATTAAGGCTGTGGTGTCGAGCGCTGATGGAGACCTCACACCCTCTCCAGCCTCAAAGACTGCGACCTGCAGCTGTTCACACCTCTCAAACCTGAAAGGGACTGAAAGACCCTTTGTCTGCAGACAAATGTCTCCATCTAATCACTTTAACCCCCAACTCAAAAGCACTCAAGATACCTTTTTTCACCCACTGTAGAGTATTGTTGACTTGTGTAGTACCATATATAATCGTGTTTTCACTGTAAGACATAGTTGAGTTGTTACCAGTCCTGCAATATACAAGAGACGTAATAGGTATTAAAAGATTGTAGTTAAAGATAATTCATTACCTGTGAAACCTGGACTGTTTGGGTCTCACATCTGGGCTGTTTTATCAAAGGAGGATATGAGACTTTGCTTCCATCTTTATAAATAAAAAATACAGGTATGTTCCAAAAAATTTGAATATCAAGGGAAAGTCCATTTATTTCAATAATTTGTTTCAAAAAGTGAAACTTGTATGTTATATTAGTTCACTACACACAAAGTGAAATATTTCAAGCTTTTATTTGTTTCAATTTTAATGATTATGAATTAAAGACAACAACAAAAAAAACAAAAACAAATCCAGTATTTCACAAAATTAGAATATTTCATGTGACCTATAAAAAAAGGATCTTAAATACTTGTTGGCCTTCTGAAAGTGTGTTATTGTACTGTATTATGTCCTCAGTGCTTTGTTGGGCCTCCTTTTGCACTAATTCCAGCATCAAGGCGGCGTGGCATGGAGGCGATCAGCCTTTGACACAGTTGAGGTGTTACGGTAGCCCAAGTTGCTTTGATATTAGCCTTCAGCTCGTCTGTATTTCGGGGTCTCTGTTCCCTCATCTTCCTTTTGACAACACCCCATAGATTTTCAATGGGATTTAAGTCAGGCGAGTTTGTTGGCCAATCAAGTACAGTTATTCCATGGCTATTAAAGCAGGTACTGGTAGTTTTGGCTTTGTGGGCAGGTGCCAAATCCTGCTGGAAAATAGAATCATCATCTCCAAAAAGCTTGGTTATGCGTCAAGCCACTCCTGAACCAAAAACAACGTCAGAAGCATCTGTGCTGGGCTGCTGCCCAGATGGTCCCAAGTCCAGTTTTCAGATGAAAGCAAATTTTGCATTTCATTTAGAAATCAAGGTCCCAGAGTCTGGAGGAAGACCAGAGAGGCACAAAAGTCAAGCTGCTTAAAGTCCAGTGTGAAGTTTCCACAGTCAGTGATGGGTCCATTGACTGTGGACTTGATAAAAGACAATGCAGCTGTCTACCAGGAAATTTTAGAGCACTTCATGCTTCCTGCTGCCGACAAGCTTTTTGGAGATGATTTTATTTTCCATCAGGATTTGGCATCTGCCCACAAAGCCAAAACTACCAGTACCTGGTTTAAATGTACTAGAATGTTAAAAATGGCCAGTATTAAATAAATATTTTTTAATTGTTGTTTTGTAATTGTTTATTGAGCTTTCATATGATGTATACATCTCAGTTTGGTAAAATTTAACCTTATGACTGATTTTGTGGTCCAGGGTCACATATATATATCAGCTTCATTTAGGTTAAATTTGCAACCCTGTCACCCATTTTGTGAAATTGAAAATTGGCTGAAAATGCACTCACCCTCAGGTCATCCAAGATGTAGATGAATTAACATCTTGCAAAGTGAAAAGCTGTGTTTGTAAGAGACAAATCCATTATTAAGACATTAAAGCATGAGTTCACAATCCATAATATTGCTTCATAAATGTGAAAAAAGTCACCTTGTCTGAATCATGAAAAGATATGCACATATCAAGCACTGCTTACAAGTGAAAACAGTCCAAAACAGATCTAAACTAATATGTCAGTGGATTTTCAGAGAAGACAACAGGAAGCATTATAGATTATTGACTGTTATTTAGGACAGAAGTAACCAGGGTTTCTGCAGGATTTTCAAATCTTATTTAATGCCTTTTAATGCCCTTTTTAATGCCATTTCTAACATTTTTAATGCCATATGCAACCAATAACTAACACACGTGTATGAATGCGTGTATATTATAATGCATGTTTTTCATGCGGTCTTACAATGAGGCAACAATGAACATACATTACTCTGCTGAACAGCTTAAAATGTCAGCGTTTATTTGCAAAATTTCAAATATCAATTCTGAACAGAAAAATTTCAGAAACTTTGAACTCTTAGAGGCTAAAACTGGCCGCTCTTAAAAAGTCTTGCTGCGTCCCAATTCGCATACTATCCGTCCTAAATAGTATTCGATAATAGAATTAGTATGTCCCAAATCGTAGTATGTTCAAAAAAGTATTCCAAAGATTCCCGGATGGTCTACTACATAACTTCAGAATTCGAAGTGCGGATCAATGCACACTCTAACGGCTAATATTGCCCACAACACATTGCGCGGTGAACGAGGATTCGATTAGAACTACAAACACGCATAAAAAGTGTTAAAAACTACAAACATGGAGGATATGCGCGACCAACGGACAGGTAGAGAAAGGGGTTTGAGTGATAAATAATCAGTGTGCAACCTGATAAAAAATATATTTTTTAAATGTTATCCTCGTTATATTTCATGTGCAGCAACATTATGAACTTTTATAATGATAGGTTTGGTCATTAACGTTTAAATGCATAATTATGCAAACGCAAGCAGAGTTCTCGGCATGAAAGACTCCTGAAAGAACGTGCCTTAAACGAAATGTAGATAATGTTAAGTTAACTGTGATGATTGACAGGGCAGTTTAAACAGTGACAGGATTCAGGTAACTAAGCAACAGAGCGTCCGTTAAAGAAGCAGTTATGACGAAGTAGTATGTCCCAAAGCTTGCCTACTATTTTGCTACATACTCAAAAGTATGTACTTTTTCTTCACAAAAAGAGTACATACTTTTAGGGCGTAGTATAAGTAGGCGAATTGGGACGCAGCATCTGTGTCACACAATTTTGGACCGGCCAGAAGCAATTACCAAACTGCTTCCGTGTTTATCATACTTCGCAACAGTGAATCAAAGTTATTAATTATACAGGCTACATTCAAGATAAATTGGTAATATTTGTTTCTTCAACACTATCTAAAGTTTTAATGCCTGTATAAAACAATTTAATAATTTTTAATGCCATTTAAGGCCTTAATTTTCGCAAAATCAATTTAATGCTTTTTAATGCCCCGCGGAAACCCTGAGTAACAGTTTAAAAGTTTTTGTGTGAGCTATTCCTTTAACTCTGATAAATACTGTTGATGTAATTTACGATTATTGCTAGGAAATAACTAAATCACTTAAATCAGAGTTGTAAAATGTGTTTAGACGGCATGTGGCAAACTGCAAACCTCATGTAGGCTACCATAAATTTGAAATGAAACACTTCGTATAATATTTAGCTTGACTTGTTTTAGTGGACAATCATTTTTTCTCTGAAGGTTAGGCACCTGATATTTGCTAAAGAGGGGGAAAATACTTTTGGTGACTTCCTTTAAGTGTTGCAGGCTTGATTGTTTGCTTGTTTGTTGGAAGTGTCAGTTTCTTGAGGCATCGGATCATTGGCTCAGGACCACAATGAGGAAGTTCCCAGGCGCTGCAGTCACACTCGGACTGAGGCCAGACAGATAATGTCATCTGGAGGACACGAGACCTCAACGTCCTCAAATTATTCAAATAACATGCATTACATTAAGACAAAGAAACAGTACAAAGAGTTAATCAAATATCTATACTCAGTAAGTAGTAGTAGTAGAAACGTCTTTCAAAATAGCTTTGCAACCCACCTTTTTTTCTGAACGCGGAAGCTTTATGTTCATTTCCACTACATAAAGCAAAATTATGATAATAAAATAAGCTGCACTATATTATCCCGTGGATTGTTATTAGTATTTGATTAAACCTGGGTCGAAGCGTGTCGTAAATGTTTTCTGAATAGAAAAACTGAGTAAACAGCGCCCCCTGGCGCTACATAAGAGAGTACCTTCATTAGGACTGTCAAACACCTCAAAACTCTACATACTCATTGATTTACCTGTAAAAAAAATGTAAAATGTTTGCTATCAGCGGCTCAAGCGTCGTTACTTGGTCTAAAATGACGTTTTGGAACCAGCAACAAAGCTGTTGGATGAGCTGCGTTAGAAATTAATCCTACTCACAATAGCGTTTTAAGGATAAAAACCGGACGAATGTCTTGAAATATATCATCTGATCGATGTCTTGAGGTGTGGTAATCGTCGTCAATTATTCCTTACATATATGTGACCCTGGACCACAAAATTAGTCATGAGAGTATTATTTTTTTTTAATTGAGATGTATACATCACCTGAGAGCTGAATAAATAAGCTTTCCATTGATGTGTGGTTTGTTGGGATAGGATGATATTTGGTCGAGATACAACTATTTGAAAACCTGGAATCGGCGGGTGCAAAAAAAAAAAAGAAAAAAAAAAAAGAAAATCACCTTTAAAGTTGTCCAGAAGAAGTTCTTAGCAATTGCAAGTTTTGATATATTTACCGTAGGAAATGTACAAACTATCTTAATGGAACATGATCTTTACTTAATATTCTAGTGATTTTTGGTATAAAATAAAAATCCATAATTTTGACCCATACAATGTATTTTTGGCTACTGCTACAAATATACCTGTGCGACTTAAAGGTGCAAAGTGTAATATTTAAGATGATCTCTAGACAGAAATGAAATATAATATACATAACTATGTTTTCAGGGGTGTATAAATACCTTATTTAATGAATCATTATGTTTTTATTACTTTAGAATTATCAGTTTATATCTACATACACCGCGGGTCCCCTCACATGGAAGTCGCCGTTATGTTTCTACAGTGGCCCTGAACGGACAAACTGCTTTACAGATCGCGTTTCATCACTGTTGTTCTTTGTGGAAAACACTGACACAATGATGAACAAGTAACAGTAATATTCACAATAACACCGTTTTATTGAATTATCAAGTAAATATAATTTCCTAATTTACTTTTTAAAAGAAACCTCATTATTCTTTGCTGTCTAAAACGACGACATCTTAATCCTGTGGGGCTACTGTAGTTTCTGTAAAGGGAGGGGTGAGCGGTGGACTAAACCGTTGGTTGCAATACATAGCCTCACCGCTAGGTGCCGCAAAAATCTACACACTGCACCTTTAAGGTTTTGTGGTCCAGGTTCACACACACACACACACACACACACACACACACACACACACACACACACACACACACACACACACACACAGTGAGGAAAATAAGATTAGGAACTACACTTCCATTCGGAGTAATAGTCAAGGAAGTTTTCCGCCGTAATACGGACGCAGCAGGCGCAGTAATATCACGCAGTGCCTAAAATTAGTTCCCAGCTTGGTAACTTCCAATGTGACTGGCTTTTTGAAATTGTGACCGAATTTCAGGTGCTGCGTGATATTACTGCGCCTGCTGCGTCCATAATACGGCAGCAAACTTCCTTACGAGGTCTTACGAGTTTGGAACGACATGAGGGTGACTAATTATTGACAGATTTTTAATTTTTGGGTGAACTATCTTTTTGAATGAACCTTACTTTATACTGCCTTGCACTAATGTCAACCGACGGCCATTATAAAATGTAGTACTTTTTTATTTTAATTAATCAGTCTGTTTCATAAGGAAGTTCTAGAAGAAATGGAAGAGTTCATTTATTTAGGCATTTCCACTGCATTACATTCAAAGCCAAAACAAATATGTGCCATTCCAGAGCAGTTCCAACATAACGGCTCAAATGATTTATGGCATATTTGAGCTCATAACTCACAGCCTACGCTGACAGATATCTAACATAACAGCTCGTTTAACATTCAGTAAGAACACTGTAATATCTACGCAGTACTCAAGCAGAACATGTGCCAGCAGAGGGCAGCAGATGCTCATATCCAACCTCCATAGCGCAGTTTATTTGGCAGGTAGACTCGAGTGAGGAAATGTGGGGCGATGGATGCCAAGGACTGTATCTCAGCTTTCTGCTTCAGCCTCTGCATTGTTTCTACCTGAGAAATTACACATAGATTACACCACGCACATTCTTGGGACCTGTGCACACAAGAGAAAACATCTTCTGTTTGCTTTTGTTAAATCTTAAAATGACAAGCACGGCACAAGGCACCTCTCTCTCCCATTCAGGTTGGCAGGTGATGTAAGCTCTGTTCCTCAAGCTGTTGATTTTCCTCTCATCTGCTTGAGAAAATGGAATCATTTTTTCCTCTGGGACTCTGTACCTGCGACAGCCGTATATATCACACACTATGAGAAGTTATGCATTCTTAACAGTCTACATACAAACATGATCATGATTCAGCTATATACTCACTGGCCACTTTATTTAGTACCGGTGTTAACTGATGCGGACAGAGACAAAGAGAAAATCATGCGACTGGAACTAATGTGGGAACATTCTGGGTTTAATCCACCTTATTTGTAAATTTAATGGGTGTGCCTTCCGGTCTCATCTGCATCCAGATATTTTTAGCTCTACAAAACAGCTTGTTTTTATGCTTGATATTGGAAACTGGTGTGTCTTACCATATTATTTTAATGCATTATTTTAATTATGAACACACTGGTTTATAGTGCAAACAGTTTTACCATTTACTGCACGTTATTCTTCTAGTTATTTCCATAGATAAACCATTTTTGGTTCCACAAAGAACCATTCAGTCAAAGGTTCTTTTAAGAGCCATCTCTTTCTTACCTTTTTAGAATCTGAAGAACCTTCTTTCACCACAAAGAACCTTTTGTGAAACAGGAAGGTTCTTCAGATGTTAAAGGTTCTTCATGGAACCATTTAAACAAAAATGGTTCTTCTATGGCATCGTGAAGCACCTTTATTTTTAAGAGTGTAGCAGACGTCTTGCCCATAGGCTTTATTATGACAGAAGTTTCATTTTTGGGTGAACTATGTCTTTATGTCCAAACTGTAACGTTTTTCAGACACTAAACTGCAATTACATGAAAATGTATTATAGTTTGTATTATATTTTAAATGGTACTTGAACTTTAGAGTGCTTTTTGACCCACTTACTGTAAGTAGGACTCTTACATCTTTATGTGCAATTTTATAATTACTTTTATTGTCTTTGAAATATGTGTACTGACAAGCAATTACGGTAAGCTAAAATATGCTTTAATTTAATTTCTATTGAAACTTAATTTATTTAGACATAATTACACATTTTGTAATGATGAAGCTCTAATTTAGTACATTTAAAATATATTACCTTTAAATGTAATATTTAATATCACTACAGTCGAAACTATAAGTACTTCACATGTGCTTTAGTATGTTAGTTAACATCTTCTTCAAAACAAAATGATTTAAAATTCACTTTAAAGTCATACGTTTCATTGAACATTAAGAGTCAGTCATAAAAGTAACTCGTCGAGTGGCTTTTTATTTCATTTAATAACTCTATTATCTGCAAGTACAGTTTTTTAGTATACTTTTTAATATACACTACCAGTCAAAAGTTTATGAACAGAAAGTCTCTTCTGCTCACCAAGCCTGCATTTATTTGATCTAAAGTACGGCAAAACAGTACAATTTTGAAATATTTTTACAATTTAAAACAACTGCTTTCTATTTGAATATATTTTAAAATGTAATTTATTCCTGTGATTTCAAAGCTGAATTTTTAGCATCATTACTCCAGTCTTTAGTGTCACACGATCCTTCAGAAACCATTCTAATATGATTTTCTGTTCAATTAACATTTATTATTATTATTATCAATATTTGAAACAGTTGAGTCATTTTTTTTCAGTATTCTTTGATACTGATGTTTTTTTGGGGGGAAAGAAATGATAGAAATTAATACTTTTATTTAGCAAGGATGCTTTAACTTGATCAAAAGTGAGGATAAAATCTCAGATAAATGCTGTTTTTCTGAACTTTCTATTCATTAAAGAAACCTGAATAATAATAATAATAATAAAAAAATAATAATAAAAAATGTTTTTGAGCAGCAAATCAGATTAGTAGAATGATTTCTGAAGCATCATGTGACTAGAGTAATGATGCTAAAAATTCAGCTATTAAATCACAACAATAAATTACATTTAAAATATATTCAAATAGAAAACAGTTATTTGAAATACTAAAAATATTTCAAATTTTGACTGTTTTTGCTGTACTTTGAATCAAATAAATGCAGGCTTGGTGAGCAGAAGGCTTCTTTAAAAAGCATTAAAAATCCTACTGTTCAAAAATTTTTGACTGGTGTACAAAAAGCTCAAATACACATTTAAAGGAACACTGTTCTTTTTTAAATAAGCTTCAAATTTCTGCTTATATATAAAAAAAAAACAAGGGACAAATTGAAATTAGTTTTTGTTGTCATCATTTCTGCATTCAGACATGATCATAAACGGTCGCAGATGTTGCACAAAACTTGGATGTACCACGTGCTAGTTCCCACATCTTAGAAACAACTGATGTGCTTACATTTTAGCAGGCACAGATATTAAAATAAACTCGCTTTACAATCGCATTGTGCAGGACAGAATCAGCTGTGTTCTTTTATTCTGTTCACTGAGAACTGAAATACACTGCCTAGTCCAATAAATCTAATGCACTTGTGCGGTAGAATCACTATTTGGCCAAAACAACTGTTTTTAATTTCATGTAGATTTTAAAGTGGGTTGTTCTACAGATCATGCTTTTTCTCAAACATGACACCAGTGTATTGCAATCGCATGCACACGTGTAGGATCTCAGTCCAGTTGTGTTTCTGGGATGAGGTGGAGCAGGAAGCTGGCAGCATGAATGTGCTGATGCTGTCGGAATCAGAACGAAAATACCTGAGGATGTTTCCAGTGTATTTTTGAATGCACGCTGTGAGGAATTCACTAAACAGCTGGCCATTTGTACACGTAGTTTGTGTATTTTAGCACTAAAACCCGCAATCCAGATTAAGGTACAGATTATAAATCCTTCTTTTTTGTGCAAACACTGCACTTTCATATGAAATGAGGTTTAAGTCAAAATTTTACATACACCTTGCAGAATCTGCAAAATGTTAATTATTTTAGCAAAATAAAAGGGATCATACAAAAAGCATGTTATTTTTAAATTTAGTACTGACCTGAGTAAGATATTTCACATAATGTTTACAAAATAATAGTTGAATTTATAAAAATGACCCTGTTCAAAAGTTTACATCCCCTTGATTCTTAATACTTTGTTGTTACCTGAATGATCCACAGCTGCATTTTTTGTTTAGTGATAGTTGTTCATGAGTCCCTTGTTTGTCCTGAACAGTTTACACTGCCTGCTGTTCTTCAGAAAAATTCTTCAGGTCCCACAAATACTTTGGTTTTTCAGCATTTTTTGTGTATTTGAACCCTTTTCAACAAAGACTGTATGATTTTGAGATCCATCTTTTCACACTGAGGACAACTGAGGGACTCATATGCAACTATTACAGAAGGTTCAAACCCTCGCTGATGCATTAAGAGCTGGGGGGGGGGGGGGGGGGGGTTTGCATTGTGTTTCCTTCTGGAGCATCAGTGAGTGTTTGAACCTTCTGTAATAGTCCCTCAGTTGTCCTCAGTGTGAAAAGATGGATCTCAAAACCATACAGTCATTGTTGGAAAGGGTTCAAATACACAAAAATGCTAAAAAAACAAAAATATATGGGACCTGAAGGATTTTTCTGAAGAACAGCAGGCAGTTTAACTGTTCAGGACAAACAAGGGACTCATGAACAACTATCACTAAACAAAAAACACAGCTGTGGATCATTCAGGTAACAACACAGTATTAAGAATCAAGTGTATGTAAACTTTTGAACAGGGTCATTTTTATAAATTCAACTATTATTTTCTCTTGTGGACTATATGTAAATGTCTTTTATGTGGAATATCTTATTCAGGTCAGTACTAAATAAAAATGATCCCTCTGATTTTTGTACAATAATTAACATTTTGCAGATTCTGCAAGGTGTATGTAAACTTCTGACTTCAACTGTGTATTTTCCATGGATCATGGCAGTTGTTCTTCATCAAAGGATGACCTTAATCCAATTAAAATCCTCAAATAAATTGGTGGTTGGGCATAAATAAAAAACAAAAGAGATGATTCAGTAAAGAGAGATGTTTTTACAGACTCAATAGCTGCATCCGGATTAGAAGATGGAAAATTGCACACTGGAGTAATTATTTTTTGGTAGTGTGGCATTAATTAACCACGTCCTGTTCTTCTAAAAGCACAAAAGAGACAAAAGCCAAACTAGACCATGTACCTTGTAAAGTGGCCAGTGTTTGACATATCATCTACGTGGTGCCAACTGACATTTCTTTCTACTTTGTATTCCTAAAAAGAGGTCCTGATTTCTGACGTCTATGACAGTTGACACATCCACTTAAAAATAGCTTTCAAGAGGAAGGAAATAAAAAACAGCAACAGCAACAAAAACCAAAACAAAAAAACCCAGAAAACGGAAACCAGAGCAAGCCCAGCCTCAATCACAAACCACAGAGCAGAGTAATGAGTTGACTTTCCCAAACCTCTGGATGTCTGAAGGCAGGAGGCCCAACCACAGCACACTGGGGACAGTCAGACTGTGGGCCTCGAAGGCCATTGACTGAGGACAAATGACAGTTAGAGTTCGTAAAGCTTGACAGACCTCATTAAGGACATTAAACGAGCCTACGAGATTTACTAAAGCAGTGAAGTATTGGAAAATTCAAACTAAGTACAGCAAATTTGTGACGAAACATACACTGCCAGTCAAAAGTTTTTGAACAGTAAGATTTTTAATGTTTTCTGCTCACCAAGCCTGCATTTATTTGATTCAAAGTACAGCACAAACAGTAAAATTTTGAAATATTTTTACTATTTTAAATAACTATTTTCTATTTGAATATATTTTAAAATGTAATTTATTCCTGTGATCAAAGCTACATTTTTAGCATCATTACTCCAGTCTTTAGTGTCACATGATCCTTCACAAATAATTTTAATATGATGATTTGCTGTTCAAGAAATGTTTATTATTATTGTTATCAATATTTAAAACAGCTGAGTGAATTTTTTCAGGATTCTTTGAGTTTTCGGAAAAAAATAAATACTTATTAATAATTTTTTTGAGCAAGGTTGCTTCAAATTGATCAAAAGTGATGATAAAGACATTTCTAATGTTACAAAAGATTTTTATTTCAGATAAATGCTGTTCTTCCGAACTTTCTATTCATCAAAGAAACCTGAAACAATTCTACACAGCTGTTTTCAACATAATAATAATAAATGTTTTTTGAGCAGCAAATCAGAATAGTAGAATGATTTCTGAAGAATCATATGACTGGAGTAATGATGCTAAAAATTCAGCTTTGAAATCACAGGAATAAATTACATTTTAAATTATTTTTTAAATAGAAAACAGTTACTTTAAATAGTAAAAATATTTCTAAATTTGACTGTTTTTGCTGGACTTTGGATCAAATAAATGCAGGCTTGATGAGCTGAAGAAACTTCTTTATAAAACATTAAAAATCTTACTGTTTAAAAAACTTTTGACTGGTAGTGTATGAAATGTTAGTCACCACATTTATGTTTTAATGTGCTGAACAGTGGCAACATTTTTTGTAAAAATATGAAAACATCGTTAAACTATTTTATGTTTAATTGAGACACAAAACGGTGTAAAATTAGCATAACTTCAAATTAACCCTCTGGTGCTCTTCGTTTAGCAGTCACACGTGTGCTCTTCGCGGTCAGAAGTGACCGGACACCTGTAACGCATCCTGTAATTTTTTCAGTAAAACCATTCCAATTCATTTTTGTTTAATAATATTTTTTCTTTTTTCTTTTGCATTTTGAGAGGGTTTTGTGGTAATAATGAATATTTATGCTGTAATTAATATCCATTTTTTGCCATTGAGAATAATAAAAAAAAAATTTTTTTATTTTTTTTTATTTTTTTTTTAATGAATGCAGTATTTCAGGTTGAAATAGAGACTCAGCCATTCAACACTAATTTTTGAAGGCAGATTAGCGCCATCTGTTGGTAAAAAACGAGAAAAACATCTGTAATGGCAGGTGTAACTTCATGCCTGTATAGTTCTCTACAAAGCAGCTTGTGAATTGCCTAGTTGTTTTTAGACAATTGATTCAGCATTTTTATTAGGTGGAATAGTTGAACATACATTTAAACAATCTCAAAGACTATTTCTTATCCAGTTTGGGATAGTTTTTTGTTATAAATATGATTTGAAGTGTTAATTTTTTGTATATGCAAGAGAGTGTGTGTCTTTTGCACTCTGCATATGTAATTTTTTTATACATATATTTTTATTTTATTTTACATCTTCTCAATTTGCTGTGTTTCAGTTCATTTGTGCATGTGTGTGTGGATGTGTGAGAAAGAGACAGAAAAATTCTGTACATTTTTGTATTTTTGTCGATTTCCCATTCATTTCCTGATGTCGGTCATTTTTGACCAAAGAGCACAAGTTTTTTTTTTTTTTGGAATCGTGCCCTCATTTTTTATGTGTGTCCATAAAAGTCACTGAATTTGGTAGTGTTCTCATGAAGCTGTGATTTAAAAAAAAAAATTCAAAACCGAAAATGTTTTGGTCAAAAGTGACCGAATAGAGGTGAGTTTATTAGTGTGTTTGTGTGTGTGTGTGTGTGTGTGTGTGTGTGTGTGTGTCTGTGAATGGGTGTGTTTTAGAGTGTCACCCCTTCACTGCTGTGTACTTTTTTCAGCATTGTGGAGGATTTGTAGATTGTACACACAAAAATTCTCTGAATATTTGTATTTTTGACAATTTCCCATTCATTTCCAATGGTCGGTCATTTTAGACCGAAGAGCACAAGTTTTTATTTTATTATTAGTTTTTTTTAATCGTGCCCTAATTTTTTATGTGTGTTCACATTCCAAATGCCATAAAAGTCAATGAATTTGGCACTGTTCTGATGAAGCTGTGATTTTTTTAAAAATTCTAAACCGAAAATGTTTTGGTCAAAAGTGACCGAATAGAGGTGTGTATATTAATGTGTGTGTGTGTGTGTGTGTGTGTGTGCGTGTGTGTGTGAATGGGTGTGTTTATGAATGGGTGTGTTTTAGAGTGTCACCCCTTCACTGCTGTGTACTTTTTTTCAGCATTGTGGAGGATTTGTAGATTGTACACACAAAAATTCTCTGAATATTTGTATTTTTGTCGATTTCCCATTCATTTCCTATGGTCGGTCATTTTAGACCGAAGAGCACAAGTGTGACTATTTTTTTTACGACCACTTAGCCTGCTTGAATCATGCCCTCAATTTTTTTTTGTGTTGACATTCCAAATGGCATAAAAGTCACCGAGTTTCATATCATTCCGATTAAGCAGTGATTTTTAAAAATTCAAAACAGAAAATTTTTCGGTCAGAAGTGACCGAAGAGCAGTGAAATGTCTTCTTGTTTTACTCTAAATTTTGTATTAAAAAGTACTGTTGACAAGTTTGGGGTCAGTAAGTGTTTTTATTATTCATATTTAATACTTAATTGAACATTTTGAACTTTCTAGTCATCAAAAAAATCCTAAATATATCCTAAAATGTTAGAAGCAACACAACTGTTTTCATCAATAAAAATATGAAATGTTTCCTGAGCTGCAAATCAGCATATTTTATATGTTTATTATTTATTTATTTATTTTTATATAAAAATTGTATTTACTTTTATTTTAAATTGTAACAATATTTTTACAATATTACTTTTTAACTGTATTTATGATCCAATAAATGCAGTCTTTGTAAACATAACAGACTATTTTTCCAAAATAAAACATGAAAAAAGTAAAACATGAAAAAATCTTACTAACCCCAAACTTTTAACTCATTATTTGTCTTATTATCTTACAAATTTTGCTTCTCAGATGAATCTAAAATATTTTGATATAAATAATAAATAAGCATTTAAAAGTATATGACAAAAAAAAAATACATAATTTTTCTTTTTTTATATTTTACATTTTTACAATATTAGGGATATTTAGACATTTTTATTGTAAAATGACGAAAATACGCATTAAGTGTGGGATTCTGTATGTGCATGTGAGTTAAATGTGCAGATGTGTCTCACACACATGTAGAACCGCTTTACTTTTTCCACAGGGTAAATTTTAAGTTCATGAATGAGTGCTTCCTCTTTTTTGTCTTGCCACAAAGAGAGAAGAATAATTACACGTCGCCACAATGCAAAAGCCTCACTGGAAATTGCACAGAAATAGCAGGAAACAGGACTTACCCGTGAGCCGTACTTGTAGATGCACATGATCTCGATGCCTGGGAACAAAAAAAAAGAACGAGACTGATTCTGCAATCACCACCATACCCTTGCAATTATCCTTTGGGACAGCTTAATTCACCCTAGAACAAAGTAAAGCATTACACATGCACAGAGAGTGCTGGAGTCATTGATAATGACAGTGTCAGAAATAGCAGGGGCCTCAACGCTCATGCTAAACTGTACTGGACCTGCCACAAATGAAAATCACTGCAGGGCTGGTTGTTCTCAAAGAAACAATCAGCTCAGAGCGCGCCTGTGTTTGTTGTCTTTGTGTTAAGTGCATGTGTGCTCATAGTTCCTTGACTTGTCTGAGTATAAATGACATTTTGCAGGGAACATGATGTTTGTGAAGTGACCTTAACACTGAATTATTCAAGACTTTTCGTTGAGACCTTGTTTGCTTGACCTAGCACGATTAACCCTTTTAAATGCATGACTGTTTCGCCAATCATTATTACATACTCGGGTCTTTAGCGACCCGGACCTATATATCCAGCACAGATGGATCTCTAACTTCTGCAATAGCAAAAAACTTAACAGAAGAATAAAATAAAGCATATTTCACTTGACTTCAAAGTCAATATTTTGATCGCTGGCAGCTTATTCACCACATCCACCATCAAATAACAGTGACATGTATATTTTATTGCGTACAGTAATTGCTCTGCAGTAAAGCCATTCAAACCAATTCAATTTTTGCTGACGTTATTCTTTTGTTTTATGCCTGCGATAATTTTGGGTGAAACATCATGTCATTATTGTCTATCAAACAGTGCCACATCGAGGACTAAAGGTGAATTGCATGCATTTAGTCATCGGATATTTACATATTTTTGCGCGAGAAAAATATACTTACACTATTACACACCTCGGGTCTCTAGCGACCCTATACACGTTTTACAAAAAATGAACCAGAAAACAGACATTCTTTTAAATTTTGTTGTTTTTCTTCTTGTTATATTGTTTATAATGAATAGATTGAAGAATACTAAGAAAGCTGATGTCAAACTTGAAAAAATTAAGGAGGGAGAGGGTAGTGAATGATGTCCTGGGTCGCTAAAGACCCGAGGTATGCATTTTGAGTTAAGATGTAGATAAGTTTGTTTCTTCATAGTTACAGATTTGGAGAAATTTTGCATTACATCACTTGCTCACCAATGGAGTGAATGGGTGCCGTCAGAATGAGAGTCCAGCTGATAAAAACATCAGAATAATCCACAAGTAATCCACATCATTCCAGTCCATCAATTAATTTCTTGTGATGTGAAAATATGTGTGTTTTTAAAAAAAAAAAGTTGTTAAGATGTTTTTACTTCCAAACTGGCTAAAATATGAATGCATAAACCATAATAACACTTCCTCAGTCAAAAAGTCTATCCTCTATTGTCTTCTAAAATCAAAATCCGACACATTTGATTAGAACGGCTGGAACAGTGTTTGATCTGTGCATATTTTTCTCCTGATTCAGACAACTTTTTCACTGGAGAAAGCAATTTTATGGATAGAGGACAGTTTGAAGTTACAAACTCACAGCTTTTTTCGCTTCACAGGACAATATATGATGGACTGGAGTGCTGTGGATTACTTGTGGATTATTGTGATGTTTTTATCAGCTGTTTGGACTCTCATTCTGACGGCACCCATTCACTCCATAGGATCTATTGGTGAGCAAGCGATGGAATGCTACATTTCTCCAAATCTGTTCTGATGAAGAAACAAACTCATCTACATTTTGAATGGCCTGCGGGCAAGTAAATTTTCAGCTAATTTAAATTTTTTGGTTATTTGTTCCTTTAAAGGGGTCATCGAATGCCCATTTTCCACAAGTTGATATGATTCTTTAGAGTCTTAATGAGAAGTCTATAACATACTTTGGTTAAAATTTCTCAATGGTAGAGTAAAAAACACTCTTTTTACCTTGTCAAAATCAGCCCTTTTTAGAGCAAGCTATTCTGTTGCATGTTCCTTCAAATGTTAATGAGCTTTGCTCGCTCCGCCCCTCTCTGTCGTGGGATGACGAGCCGTAATGTTTACTTTAGCCGAATTTAGCCGTGTTTAGCTGCGAAACTTGCTAACTAATGGTGCGTTCACACCGGACGCGACTTGCGCGGAAAAAACGCGCTATTCGCGCGTAGTTGAACGCTTGAACATTTGAGTTTACTCGCGTCATTCGCGCGTGACATTTTCTTCACAACAGACGCGAATTCGCGTCAAGGGAGGGGCTTCTGCCACTCGTCAGCGGGAAAGTAGTTGTAAAATAGGTGAATGAGCTCAATTTGCCAGCTTTAGCTTGCTTGTAGTCTCAATATGTATGTATATGTAGGTTAAATTGAGTAAAGAGCGTTTTTTAAAACTAACCAGATTGTCCGACCTCTTCACTCACTTTATTCTTAGCAAGATCCCTTTTATTCCTGTTTCTACAAAAGTCCAAAGATGTATCGTACAGCTCCGAGGAACCACAGACAGCAACGGTGATTTTGTCCGCCATTGTTGTTTCGGATTTCTGCCTCCGTCACTACTAGAGCAAGCTCCTGATTGGTTACCGCGGCGCGGAATTCCGCCGAAGTTCAGATTTTTGAACTCGAGCGAATAGTGCGGCAATCGCTTGAACGCTCAATGCGCGCCGCGCCATTCGCGCTATTCGCGCGTTTCGCGCCGCAGGATGGCTATTCGCGTCTTTGCATTGACTTAACATGTAAATCACTCGCGCTTGCCGCTTCATTCGCGTCCGGTGTGAACGCACCTTAACACATTATTAAGAAAAGCCATTTGCAAAGATGAATAAAAAAACGCTTATCCTCACTTGTGCGAATGATTCGCACAAACATAGACACATATGTAGATCGGGATCTGCGCTTTCCTTTTAAAAACAAAAGTAACGTTAATCCTCTGCATCTTTAGCGGCTCAGATGTCGGGAGTAAATGACGACTGCTATATATATTATTACATCCAACAGCAGAACACCTCAATCGCTCAATCGGACACATTCTTGTTTTTCCCTGCACCTGAGTCGACACAATGGTGATCAGAGTCGGACTGTTTGGGCTCGGTAAGGGCGGGTCTAAGGTAAGGCGCTCATGTCAATCAACTATCGTGGGAGTGGCCTCTGTCGATGTGCCGTCACACTGACAAGAAGCTGAGAATGATCTGATTTTAACAAGGGGATATTACTTTTAAAGATTAAAAAAATACCACTGGGTGGATTTTTATCATTGTAGGGTGGTTGTGAACACAAACTGCCAACACACATTAATGTTCAAACAACATGTAAAAGTGAGTTTTGCATCCGATGACCCCTTTAATAATCATTTCAGACTCTGTGTGTGTTTGTACCGTGAGGATCTGCATCCACCAGAGCAAAGACGGGGACGTGTAGCGTGTCCCACAGTTTCCTCACCATCAGTCTGCTGTTGATGTCAGGCACTCCTTTACCCTGATGGACAGACAAGAACAAACATTCAGGCCTTGAAAGCACACAATAGCACTGATTTAACAAAGACACTTACAGTTATGATGATGCAGGGAGAAAGTCTGATGCAAAAGTCATCATCCAGTAGTCTTTGGAAAGTTGCATCCTTCTCCACTATCAGAATGAATTTTGCAGATGAGACAATGTCTTCTCATTGCTGAGGAGTGTAACGGATAATAGAGCAGAAAGTATAATGATCGTAGTCATTACAAAATTGTAATGTTTGTAAATCTTCAAGTTTACAACTGTTAGGTTTCCAACATTTTTAAAAATCTCTTCTTTCATGTTCCTCAGAAGAAAGAAAGGCATATAGGTTTGCAACAACATGAGGTAGAGTAAACGACAAAATTTTCAGTTTTCATTGAACTATCCCTATACTATACTATACTATACTATACTATACTATACTGCCCTCCAAAGGCAAAGTGACTACACTACACATTTGTGTAACTACACATTTGGTCAAAATTGAGTTAAGGCTTAAAATGGGCTTTGTGACAACTGTTTTGTCTTGTGGCAAAGTCTCCTGGTTCAATTGTGTCCCGTTTCAGAGAAACGAGAGTGTTAAAATTGCAGTAACTACAAAATCCAAACTAATACCATACATGGTGTAAAAGCATTAAAGGCATTTTTCTCAGTTTCAGTGTTGGCGTAGTTACTGCACTTTGCCTTTGTAGGGCAGTATACTATACTATAATTCTGTGACACACAAGCTTCCATTGTGACAAATTTACACATTACAGCATAGAAAAACTGTAAATCTCTTCATCTTACAATTCTGACTTTTTTCTTAGAATTGCAGAATATAAACTCACAATTCTGACCTTTTCTCTTAATTTGTTGATATGAACTCACAATTCTGAGTTTTGTCAGAAATGCGTGATATATACCCACAATTCTGACTTTTTTCTCTCAATTGTGTGATATAAACTTAAAATTCGACTTATTTCTCTTAATTGCGTGACATAAAATCACACTTCTGACTTTTTTTCTCAGAATTGCATGATATAAACTAACAAATTCATGTTCTAAAGTCTGAATTGCGATAAACTTGCAATTTTGATAAAATAAACTAGCAATTCTGAGAAAAAAAATTACAAATTGTGAGATATAAACTTGCAAATTTATATCTCGCAACTCTAACTTTATTACACAGAATTGCAGTTTATATCACTCACATATAAATTCCCCTTAGAATTAAGTGATATAAACTCAATTCTGACTTTTTTCTCCAAATTCTGTAATATAAACTCGCAATTCTGACTTTTCTCATAACTATGTGATACAAACTGTGTGTGATACAATAATTCTGACTTTTTTCCCTCAGAATTGCATAATACAAACTTGCATTTCTGACATTTTTTCTTAGAATTGCATGAGCTAAACTTACAATTCTAACTTTTTTCTCTCAGAATTGCACATGAACTCACGAGTTTGACTTTTTTCCTCTTAATTTCTTGACATAAACTCAAAATTCAGACTTTTTTTTCTCAGAACTGTTATATAAACTCACAATTCTGACTTTTTTTTTCTTAATTGCTTGATATAAACTCACAATTCTGACTTTTTTCCTCTTAATTTCTTGACATAAACTCACAATTCAGACTTTTTTCTTCAGAATTGCGTGATATAAACTCACAATTCTGAATTTTCTCAGAATTGCATGATGCAAACTCGCAATTTTGACATTATTTCCTCAGAATTGTGAGATGTAAACGCGTAATTCTAACTTTTTTCTCAGAATTGCATGATACAAACGTGGAATTCTGACTCCCCCCCATCCCCCCTTGCAATTCTGATAAAATAAACCCACAATTCTGAGAAAAAATTACAATTGTGATATACAATTTCACAATTCAGAATAAAAAAGTCAGAATTGAGTTAGGGTTAGCGAGTTTACAGAATTCACAATTCTGACTTTATTTCTTAGATTTGCGAGTTTATGTCTCACAATTCTGAGAAATAAAGTCAGAATTGTGATATATCAACTCACTAACCTAACTCAAAAATGGACTTTCATAGTAAGGCACTTGGCAGTAGTTAGAAATGATTTCCAAAGTTTTATCTTGGGTGGTGGGAGAAAATCACATTTCTAATTCAGACAGGATGTCCCTCTGTAAGACAATTTCCATCCAAATCAGTGTTGATTTTGTTAACTAAAACTGTTAAAAAAAACATTTTTGGTAGTTAAAATGAAGTGGAAAAATATATTAGATGAAAACTTAAGAAAGTACAAATTAAACTGAACATTTTTTTTAATCAGTTAGCTGCCCTGGCAACTTACTGAAATAATAAAGTTTAAGTTGTATGGAAGTACTAAAAATAATAAAACTAAAATAAAAAACATATGTAAACATAAAATAAAAATAAAATACCTATATGTAATAAATTCTATAATTCATATACTGTAAATAAATAAATGACCAAAGCACAAAAAATTACTAAAATTACAATGATTTTTTTTTGGTTTTTAAATAAAAAATAATTTAAAATATTAATAAATACTATAATAGTATCTGAATAATACTAAAACAACTGGTCCAAACACTGGTCCACCCAGGGCTTTAGAGACAAAACAGAAAGATAGATCACCATAAGGGCGTAGGGTGGCATTCATGTAATGACATGGTTAAAGTAAACAGGAAGGATACTTCTGATCCCATTAACATTGGAAGACACCGGAACCGCCTAGGGGGAAAAAAAAGGACAGAATTATAAAAACATTTCATATTTCACAGCAAAAATAGTCTTCCATGGAAAAACAAGCTCATAGCTTCAAAGAGATAAAATGAATGAGTGGATTCAGAATGGTGTTTCAGACCAGTGGTAAAGTGGAACAGCATTTGAGTTCAACTGTGAATCTGAATGTTTGACAGATACAGTCTAAAAATGTTGCCAGTAGAATTATAGATGAACACTTGTGGGCAGAGTTAAATAGAAAGGCTTGCTGGCGATGTGGACTCACAGTGGAGCTGGAACTGCAGTCTACCTTTGTGCCATCTTCCTCCAGATAACACAAATCACCTGAGATGAAGCCTTTGGATGTTGCAAGCTGTGAGGATTATTAAAAGAAATGATTTAATGTAAACACATTCTCTTTAGTGCATACGCAAAGGTCAGTGTATAAAAGGAACATAGGAACATGCACGTACCACATGCAAACTCCTGCGAGGAACCTTGAGCATGCACGAAACGTCATCCACGATGGAATCCAAGGTCCTCTGTGATCCAAACAGCTGTGGATCATTATAGTATATGTCCCTGACGGATAGAAAAGAAAACATTTCAGCGCACAGGTGCACTTGACAAATCACGTCATAAAAATCAAAGGTTCCACCTGCTCCCTATATCAGATGATTTATGATGCTGCTTGCTGATTTATAATCAGATCATCACTTATATCCACAGGTGGTTCGAATGAAACGGTCTGCAAAAGCTGACAAAAATGTTAAATATTTAGACATGAAACAGGTAATAACTAAAAGGCGCTGGAGTAAAACTTGCCAAAATATAGATCTTGGGTAGCTGACATTAAATAGTTTAGAAAAGTCCTGCGGTATGACAAGCTGACCTCCGTCTAAAACTTTTTTACACAGCATTTTAGCATTTTATGGAGGAAAATATGTACTATTGTACTATGCATTTAAAAATGCATTTGCTTCAACCCAAGACCAAGTGTAAAAAGTTGAATAAAATTATTAAAGGGGTCATCGGGTGCCCATTTTCCACAAGTTCATATGATTCTTTAGGGTTTTAATGAAAATTCTATAATATACTTTGGTTAAAAGAGAAAAAATTCTCAATAGTAGTGTAAAAAAACACCCTTTTACCTTCTCAAAATCAGCTCTGCAAAAAATCAACTCGTTCTATTGTATGGTCCTTTAAATGCAAATGAGCTCTGCTCACCCCTCCCCTCTCTGCCATGGGATGATGAGCCGTAATGTTTACTTTAGTCGCATCTAGCAGCGAAACTTGCAAAAAAAGGCAATTCGCAAAGATGCATAAAAAACCCTTATACTCACTTCAGCTGTGGGTGAAGCTGTATCACGAATGATTCGCACGAACATAGACGCATATGTAGATCGGGATCTGCGCTTTCCTTTTAAAAATGAAAGTAACGTTATCCTCTGCATCTTTAGCGGCTCAGATGTCGGGAGTAAATGACGACTGCTGTGTTCATTATTACATTCAACAACAGAACACCTCAATCGCTCAATCAGAGACATTTTTGTCTTCCCCTGCACCTGAGTCACACAATGGCGATCGGAGTCGGACTGTTTCAGCTCGGTGAGGGCGGGTCTAAGGTAAGGCGCTCATGTCAATCAACTATCGTGGGAGTGGCCTCTGTTGTGTGTCGTCACACCGACATTTTAAAAAGGGTTTAAAAAATAAAAGATTAAAAAATAACACTGGGTGGATTTTTATCATTGTAGGGTGGTTGTGAACACAAAATGCCAACACACATTAATGTTCAAACAACATGTAAAAGTGAGTTTTGCATCCGATGACCCCTTTAAAATAATTGGATGAATATCACTTACCTTTTAGTAGCATAGGAGTCACTTTGCACAAGTTTGTAAATTACAGACAAGAGCTTCAGAGTCAGGGCTGTAAAACAGAAGCATATCAGATACAGTCATAGCCAACAATATTAGAATTGTAAATTTTTTGCCTGTGCAATAGTCACTGCAACAATGCTATGTGCGAGTGGTTGCCAGAAGGCTGCTGTATGGTTTCTAAGATGCTCTTAGTGGTTTCTGGTGTGTTGCTATGTAGTTGCTAGGATGTTGTGAGTGGTTACTAACCGGCCAAAGTCTAAAGAGCCTCTATGATACACTCCAAGGGAAGTCTATAAAAGCAAGGCCAACCAAGGAATTTTCCATATTGATTTTTAAAAGGTGTTTTACCTGTATTTTGAATTGCACATTGCATTGTTTTAACGTAACAGATGATGTTTCGGCAGAAAATTACCAGTACTTTTTCCGTTTTTCCACAGATTTCTAACAGAGTGTATTTTGGTCTCTATATATGACTTAGTTTTAATGTGTATGTTTTATTGTCACGTTACAGCAAAAACTGAAAGTGTATAAGTCAAAAGTTTACATAAACCTTGCAGATTCTGCAAAATGTTAATTATTTAAAAAAAATGTTTATTTTTATTTTTTATTTAGTCCACAAGAGAAAATAATAGTTAAATTTATAAAAATTACACCGTTTAAAAGTTTACATACACTTGATTCTTAATACTGTGCTGTGCTGTCTCTCTTTTTGTTTAGTGACAGTCGTTTATAAGTCCCTTGTTTGTCCTGAACAGTTAAACTGCCCGCTGTTCTTCAGAAAAATTCTTCAGGTTCCACAAATCATTTAGTTTTTCAGCATTTTTGTGTATTTACAGTTTTTCTCAATTGCTAAAATACTATAACCAGTCTTTTGAACTAAAATTTCAAAACTATAACGCCATTTTTGAAAAAGCACCCTAAACAATAAACACTATTCCCTGCTTTGACACATGAGTTATATTTGGTGAACTGTTACTGCAAAACTCTACACACAAATCCCTACATTTCTCAGTGCTTACACCATGTGGTCATTTAGTAAGCACAAGCATTCAATATTGTTCACTCAAGTCTGCAAAGTTTGAGCTCAATTAGCACACAATTACCCAACTGGAAACACTAGGAGTCAAAATTTAGCACACACCAATCAGAAACTTTGATGAAGATAAAAGAGCCAAAGTCAGCTTACAGTTTTTCTCAGTCACTTTGGTGCATTTCTCAGATCAGAAATGAAATTGTCAAAACTACTTGTTCAACATCCACATCATCTAGTCTCTTGTGCACATCATAAAAAGCTTCTCATTCTGCTGATCAAGTTGCGATTGCTTTGGTACATTTATACAACTGATTATATACATTTGTCTGCGGTTTCCTACATTATCATTTGCTATTGTCATGTTGCTCAAAATGTATGATATAGTTCTCTGTGCAATAGTATGACCGCTCAAAACATCAAGTCATTAGCTCATCGTACGATCATTACCTAAATGCAAAATTTTTGATCTAGTTGTCATAAACTGTCAATCATATATTCTACACATTTCTATTGGACTTTTTGTAAATTTGCCATGAATTATTCAAGTGAATCTTGACTTTCACTAATGAAGATAATATAGATCAACCAATGATAAAGCAGTTCTCTGAAATAGCTCAAAGGTACATCTCATGAACCTTCAATTAGAACGCATATATAGACAGAGGACAACGCAGGAGTTACAAATTCTGACAGTGGACTTTCTAATTTTTATTTTCACCAAATATGTGCCCATATTTCTTTTTCTTTTCTGTTTCACAATGACGTTGTAATGCGTTTTTATTTTATTTTAATTTTTTTTGTCAGACCACTAGTACAAGTGTAACTGTGCATCCTATCCAGTCTTTTTCAATCAATATCCCACATACAGTAATGTGTAATTTTGAAGAGGAAGAGTAGGAGGTGAAAGAGGAAGAGGAGGAGAAGAAGGAGGATGATGACGACGACAATGTGGAAGAGACAGAGGAAGGGCAAGGGCAAAAAGACAAGCAGTCTCCTATATTTTAGTTGATGAGTGCAAGGGTTGGATCAGGCATGCAAGAGGATTTGACCCCTGCTGCCTGGCCAGGGCTAATTTAGCCTGTGATGCTGAAGAGGTTCTTTGGCCTGTCCCAGACCAAAGACAGGACGCTGGGCAGAATAATTATTTTTGTTGTTGTTTGCTGTTTTGTACTGTACTCTACAGTACATTAAATTAAGGAATAAAACACTTGCAAAGGCATACATTTGTTGTGTTCAAAAGTTTTTTATTTGTATTGTTTTCGTAGTATTGTTTTGAATTTATCTCATCAGTGTGTAAAACTGTGTTGTAGTGTGTGTGTTTTTGAGGATTTGTGTGTCACGTCTGAGAGCAAAGTTAGGTTTTTCAGCAAGATTGAGTTGTTTTGAGTGGAGAGCTTCATTTTGACCTCAATATAGGAAGTTTGGGGAATTGAGTTAGGAGTTGTGGATTTGTGTTTAGAGTTTCGCAAATAAGAGGCATAATTTCAAGAAATGTGTTTAAGCAACTGAGAAAAACTGTAAACCCTTTCCAACAAGGACTATATGATTTGAGATCCATCTTTTCAAACTGAGGACAACTGAGGGACTCATATGCAACTATTAAAGAGAGTTCAAATGCTCACTGATGGATCAGAAGAAAAAAAAACAATGCATTAAGAGGCGGGGGTGTAAACTTTTGAACAGAATGAAGATGTGTACTTTTTTCTTATTTTCCCTAAATATCATATTTTGTTCATTTAGTACTGATCTTCAGAAGCTACATAAGATACTTACATGTTTCCCATTAGACAAAATAAGTTAAATTTACCCTGATCTTCAAATTCCAAAAGTTTTCACCCACTGGCTCTTAATGCATTGTGTTTCCATCTGGAGCATCAGTAAGCATTTGAACCTTCTGTAATAGTAGCAATTGAGTCCCTCAGTTGTCCTCAGTGTGAAAAGATGGATCTCAAAATCATAGTCATTGTTGGAAAGACGTCATATTGCTCAAGCCCCTCCCACAACAGCTGATGGACTGTCCCGTATTAGCATATTTCCGCCCTCAGCCAGTTGTACCACTGAAAACCACCGAAAACGATTGGATTAGTTTTGTTTTTGATGGTAACATGCCACCAATTACACAAAAAACAGAAGAGAGGGGTGGAGTGAGCAGAGCTCATTAGTATTTAATGACCCAAACAGATCACTGTGAACAGAGCTGTTTTTGACAAGGTAAAATGGTGTTGTTTTACAGAACCATTGAGGAATTTTAACCAAAGAATGTTACAGATATTTCATGAAGACCCTAAAGAATCATACCAACTTGTGAAAAATGGGAATCTGATGTCACCTTTAATTTATCTGTAAATATGTACATGTAAAAAACAAGAAATCCAGGGTATCCTTACCAAATCTAGCTGCTGTTGAAGGACAGTCACATCGGAGAGCCGTCATAGAGACATCTTCCTTCAGTACCAAACCAACAGACTTGTGAAATCTGAAAGTAATAGCATTTCCATTTCCTTTCATTTCTTTTCTCACAATTCGTTTTTTGTTTGGCTAATATCAGTTAAGTCATAACATGCTTTGAAATATGCACAAGAAATAAAGATGACTTCAGGAGTTACTTCATGTCTGGGTGAAATGTTTTGGGGAAAACATCTCGATGTCTCATCAAAGAAATCTTATGATGATCATAACCAAATGCTGCTCTGGGGAAAAAAAGTACCGTGAGCTTTTAGTTCTGTTTTATTGTTGCGCAGGATGAAATAACTCACTTAAATGAGTGTTTCGTTCTCATATCTGCTATTAAAACTATCCGTCATTTTGCTTGCCTGAAGGATACCTTCATAACAGCAATAAGCCAAAAGCCAAGTCATTCTCCAAGTTGTCAGGTCCCTGGCCTCAGAGGGGCCCAGATGAAACGTGCTTTAAGCCTTAGGGAGGGTTGATGTAGATCTGACCAGACAGTTTTCTTTGTTCTGCACAAGAGCTATTACACAGTGTGCACAGTGAAAACCTCTTCAGAGGATTTTAAGTCTGTCTATGTCCAAGAGAGAGCAAAAGTGGGAGGTGGGGTTAATCCTCTCATGAAATAACACCTATTTAGAGTCAGGAAGTTATTTAATACGAAAGGATAAAGGTTCAGACAAAGTACTACAGATGGACGACTAGATAGACAGACGGACAGACAGATAGATACAGTTGAAGTCAAAAGTTAACATATACCTTGCTGAATCTGCAAAATGTTAATTATTTTAGCAAAATAATAGGGATCAGACAAAAATGCTTGTTTTTTATTTAGTACTGACCTGAATAAGATATTTCACATCAAAGATGTTTACATAAAGTCCATAAGAGAAAATAATAGTTTAATTTATAAAAGTTTACACAGCTGTTTTTTTTTTTCTTCATTTTTGTTTAGTGATAGTTGTTCATGAGTCCCTTGCTTGTCCTGAACAGTTAAACTGCCCACTGTTCTTCAGAAAAATCCTTCAGGTCCAACAAATTCAGTTTTTTTTTTCAATATTTTTGTGTATTTGAACCCTTTCCAACAATGACTGTATTATTTTGAGATCCATCTTTTCACACTGAGGACAACTGAGGAACTCATATGCAACTATTGCAGAAGGTTCAAACACTCACTGATGCTCCAGAAGGAAAAACAATGCATTAAGAGCCGGGGGTGAAAACTTTTGAATAGAATGAAGATGTGTACATTTTTCTTATTTTGCTTAAATATCATTTTGTTCATTTAGTACTGCCCTTTAGAAGCTACAAAAGATACTTGCATGTTTCCCAGAAGACAAAATAAGCTAAATTTACCATGATCTTCAAATTAAAAAAAAGTTTTCCCTGGCTCTTAATGCATTGTGTTTCCTTCTGGAGCATCAGTGAGTGTTTGAACCTTCTGTAATAGTTGCATATGAGTCTCTTCAGTTGTCCTCAGTATGAAAAGATGCATCTCAAAATCATACAGTCATTGTTCATTGTTGAAATACACAAAACTGCTGAAAAAAAAAAAAAAAAAAACAGAATTTGTGGGACCTGAAGGACTTTTCTGAAGGACTCATGAACAACTATCAATTAAAAAAAACAGCTGTGGATCATTCAGGTAACAACACAGTATTAAGAATCAAGTACGTGCAATATACAAACAAAATAGTCTAACGATAAATTTTAGCTCACCATAAATGTTTGTCAGTGCATTTGACAGTACACTTTTACCATATTTCAAAGACAATATAAATAATTATTAGGGGTGGGCATAGATTAATTTTTTTAATCTAGATTAATCTAGATTAAATCTTGGAATTAATCTAGATTAATCTAGATTAAAATGGCTAATTTGAATTCTGCTGAAGGCATTCAGAATGTGTGTGCTACCCAAATAGTTAATGACTAAAAGTAAGTCTTCGAGAACGGGCCAGGTGGCGCATTAGACCAGGCGCTCATCTCCTGTTTCCAAAATGCATCACAAACTGCTTGACAATTGCATTTACAACATAATTACCTATACAAACTTGTGTAACCAAGTACTTCTGCGCAAAAGGCTGCACGACGTGCGCGTAGCCGTTAAATACACAGACGCGCACGGGCATGGATAGCCTATCTGCGTGCATAGTCTTCGATTAAACTGCGTTGCTTTTAGAAGCGTCAATTCAGTTGTTGCATATAGTTTAATGTCTTTATTTCGGGATTATCAAAGTTAATCATAACTCACGTGCCCCAGTAAAAAGGGTCTAGCAACGCACCTGCCCTGAAGCGGCTTCATAGCTGCATCCATGTTTGCACGTCTCATTTGATGTGGTAATTTCACAGAAGTTGAAGACTCGTTCTCGCCTCCTACAGTGCAATTCGACTAGGTATACGTCATCCGCGCTAAAATATCAAGGTGAAAGTCATCATAGCTTGTGTAGTTTAGACCTAGCTCCCAACCCAACTTTGAGAATAGATTAACGGCGATATTTTTTTTATCGCCCGATAAGAGTCTCACGTTAACGCAGCACGTTAACGCCGATAACGGCCCACCACTAATAATTATATTACATATAAATATAGCTTGAGTCCTATTTACGTGGGTCAAAACACTCTTAAGTTCAATTAATTTACTGCAATTTAAATCAACTGAAACTATAAAATAGTTTATTTTTTGCAAAAAACATGTTATTAAGTGTGCAAAAACATTACATTTAGTTTGCACTTCAGTATATTCCGCTAACAGGAGCTCAGCCTGTCACCTGCTCCATCTGAAGCGTTCGCCTTTAAGTAGATTATTTGAACAAAACACATACCAAAACTGACCTTCAAATTCAAAAAGTTTTCACCCCCTGGTTCTTGCATTGTGTTTCCTTCTGGAGCATCAGTGAGCGTTTGAACCTTCTGTAATAGCTGCATACGAGTCCCTCAGTTGTCCTCAGTGTGAAAAGATGGATCTCAAAATAATAAAGTCATTGTTCAAAAGGGTTGAAATACACAAAAATGCTGAAAAACCAAAGAATCTGTGGGATTTTACTAAAGGACAGCGGGCAGTATAACTGTTCAGGACGAACAAGAGACTCAGGAACAACTATCAATAAACAACAACAACAAAAAACACAGCTATGGATCATTCAGGAAACAACACAGTATTAAGAATCAAGGACTATATGTAAACGTCTTTAATGTGAAATATCTTATTCAGGTCAGTGCTAAATAAAAAATAACATGCATTTTGTATGATCCTCTTATTTTGATAACAGATTCTGCAAGATGTATGTAAACTTTTAACTTCATCTGTAGATAGTTAAGCATGTTTTAATCAGGCTTTATAAATAAGCATGAGACACACACCTGACACTGGCCCAGCTGGATCTATTCATCACACTCAGCACAGGTGCTTCACCTTTAGACACGCTGATGACTATCGTCTGAATAACTCTCTCAATGCGCGTCAAAACATCCTGTCTGTGGATGGGGGACAGGTTATATACAATTACAATGTACAAACACACGACAGCTGAGGTAAACGAGAAATAAAACATGATATTATTGCTCTTGCTGTCACCTGCTGATGTCCTCCTGGCGTTTGTCAGTCATTTCCAGACTCTCCCGCAGCGTCTCTCTTAATTTATCTATCTCAGTAAACTGGTCAGCCATTTAAAGTAAATATCTGAACCGTGGTCGAAATGGATACAAATGTTTTGTCTCGATGTGGTTGTCGCGGTTTGTTTGTTGTTTGCGAGGAACAAACAGTGTTAGCGGTTTGCAGCAAGTTAGCGTATTAGCGTCCGAAGTGAGGAAGCTACAAAGTCATCAGAATGAGAGACACTTTATGGAAATTAACGCGGCTACGTGAATAATCCAAGGTAAAACCACATATGCTAAACACAGTTTTGATCTGTATTATGTTCAAAATTTGAAATAATCTACTTAAAGGCGAACGCTTCAGATGTGAGCGGGTAACGGCTGAGCACCTGTTTGCGAAATGTACTTAAGTACAAACTAATGTAATGTTTTCGCGCACTTAATATGTTATTTGCAATAATAATAATAATAAAAAAAAAACTATTTTACAGTAATTTTAAATGGCAGTAAGTTGAACTTAAAAGTGATTTGGCCCACATAAATGAGACTCAAGTTGCTATCTTTATAATTTAATTATTTCTATTGTCTTTGAGATATGCTAAAAGTGTATGTAAAATGCACTGACAAATGAAGTAAAATGTATTGTTAGGCTATTTTTGTTAAAACGTGTAGCCTATGTCGTGTATTTAAATATACATTTGTGATGGATTTGCAATTTAGCACATTTAAAATATATTTAAATGTAATATTTAGTAGCACACTACAGTTAAAATTACATGTGTTTTAGTTAGTCATCACATCATCTAAGTGCACTTATTTAAAGCACAACAATAATTTAAAATGTAGCCTAGTACACTTTAAGTGTACACTTAAGTGGTCTTTTATTACATGCAGTAGTATGATAATAATTAACCTAAAATAGGTTTAATTATTTCATGTTGTGCTGTTACTGAACAATGTATGAAGCTAGTTTGAAATGAGTAGCAGAATTTTATGTTATTAATACTCAAGAGAGCCCTAGTGAAAAATAAATATATTAAAATCTATTTAAAATGCGTTTATTTCATGCCAAGTATACTACAAATACTTCTACATATTATGTACTTAATAAAAATACCCTGCAATTGTACTTTTAGTATACTAAAATTTTGGAATTTAAATCATTGCTCAAAACACATTTGTTTTCTGAATGTTACCTCTCTTAAGTTGACCTTTTGTTTATTACTCCTCAATGTCTGTTTTTCTCAATATTTCGTCTCTTATTGTTCATGCTAACCTCTATGCTACTGTTTGATGTTATCCTGCATTTTTCATGTTTATTGTAAGCATCCTTGAGCTACGAAAAGGCACTATATAAATAAAACATTATTATTATTATTATACTAAACTGGTATATTTAAAGTCTAAGGCTAAATTGGAACAACAAATTTTGTACTTAATGCACTTTAATTGTGTGGAAGTATGCTGAAGTGCTTACTATTGCAAGTATATTTTAGGTACACTTTAAATGCTTTGCATTTAAAGACCGATATTTTTCAAAGATCATACAATCCTCATCAACATTAAAACATGTTTTAGGCTTAATATTCAGAAATGTACAGTCGTGGCCAAAAGTTTTGAGAATGACACAAATATTAGTTTTCACAAAGTTTGCTGCTAAACTGCTTTTAGATCTTTGTTTCAGTTGTTTCTGTGATGTACTGAAATATAATTACAAGCACTTCATACGTTTCAAAGGCTTTTATCAACAATTATATGACATTTATGCAAAGAGTCAGTATTTGCAGTGTTGGCCCTTCTTTTTCAGGACCTCTGCAATTCGACTGGGCATGCTCTCAATCAACTTCTGGGCCAAATCCTGACTGATAGCAACCCATTCTTTCATAATCACTTCTTGGAGTTTGTCAGAATTAGTGGGTTTTTGTTTGTCCACCCGCCTCTTGAGGATTGACCACAAGTTCTCAATGGGATTAAGATCTGGGGAGTTTCCATGGACCCAAAATTTCAACGTTTTGGTCCCCGAGCCACTTAGTTATCACTTTTGCCTTATGGCACGGTGCTCCATCGTGCTGGAAAATGCATTGTTCTTCACCAAACTTTTGTTGGATTGTTGGAAGAAGTTGCTGTTGGAGGGTGTTTTGGTACCATTCTTTATTCATGGCTGTGTTTTTGGGCAAAATTGTGAGTGAGCCCACTCCCTTGGATGAGAAGCAACCCCACACATGAATGGTCTCAGGATGCTTTACTGTTGGCATGACACAGGACTGATGGTAGCGGACAAGCCTTTTTCCAGATGCCCCAAACAATCGGAAAGAGGCTTCATCGGAGAATATGACTTTGCCCCAGTCCTCAGCAGTCCATTCGCCATACTTTTTGCAGAAGATCAATCTGTCCCTGATGTTTTTTTTTTTTGGAGAGAAGTGGCTTCTTTGCTGCCCTTCTTGACACCAGGCCATCTTCCAAAAGTCTTGGCCTCACTGTGCGTGCAGATGCGCTCACACCTGCCTGCTGCCATTCCTGAGCAAGCTCTGCACTGGTGGCACTCCGATCCCGCAGCTGAATCCTCTTTAGGAGACGATCCTGGCGCTTGCTGGACTTTCTTGGATGCCCTGAAGCCTTCTTAACAAGAATTGAACCTCTTTCCTTGAAGTTCTTGATGATCCTATAAATTGTTGATTTAGGTGCAATCTTAGTAGCCACAATATCCTTGCCTGTGAAGCCATTTTTATGCAACGCAATGATGGCTGCACGCGTTTCTTTGCAGGTCACCATGGTTAACAATGGAAGAACAATGATTTCAAGCATCACTCTCCTTTTAACATGTCAAGTCTGCCATTCTAACCCAATCAGCCTGACATAATGATCTCCAGCCTTGTGCTCGTCAACATTCTCACCTGAGTTAACAAGACGATCACTGAAATGATCTCAGCAGGTCCTTTAATGACAGCAATGAAATGCAGTGGAAAGTTTTTTTCGGGATTAAGTAAATTTTCATGGCAAAGAAGGACTATGCAATTCATCTGATCACTCTTCATAACATTCTGGAGTATGCAAATTGCTATTATAAAAAATTAAGCAGCAACTTTTCCAATTTCCAATATTTATGTAATTCTCAACTTTTGGCCACGACTGTACATTGTGCACAAGTCGTATTCCAAATAAAGTTTAATTACAATTCAGTAAGTCTTAAGTGATATGTCAGTAAATATGTTAAGAGACTTGAATTATACTTGGTATAAAATAAATGCTTTTTAAATGCATTTAAATCTATTACTTTTTTTACTAGAGACATCTCTATGTAATTTCGTTATTTCTATTGTCTTTAAAATATATGGTAAAAGTGTAGCTGTCGAATGCACTGAAAAGCATTTATGGTAAACTAAAATGAATTGTTAGGCTATTGTTGTTTAAACATGTATGTCATGTATTTAAATATACACATTTAATGATGAATTTGCAATTTAGTACATTTAAAATATATTCAGGCCTACTTTAAATGTAATGTTTAATGGCACACTAAAGTTAAAATTACATGTGTTTTAGTTAGTCATTACATAATTGTAGTTATTTAAAGCACAACAAAAGATTTTTAAAACAATAATTTAAAATGTGGCCTACTTAAAAGTATATTTTAAGTACACTTAAGTGGTCTTTTATTACATAAAATAGTATGATAATAATTCATAAATAATTTGAATATATCATTTTGTGTTGTTTTTAAGCAAGCTTTGAAGCTAGTTTTAAATGAGTAGCAGGATTTTTAGTTATTAGTATGTCAAGAGAGGGATCCGATCTTGTTGACAATGTGTGAAAAAATTGTGAGACTAAAGGAGACAGAGGTCCCTGCCCCTGACCTGACCTGAAAACCTCCTTACGGCTCCTCGCTGAGCATCTGGGCATCTTCTCCTCTTTTCTTGAGTGACATTGACAAGCAGTTTCCGTAACACTTGAGTTTAATCTGCTGATAATTGGTATCTCTCCAAAACCAACACAGCAACACCTCACAGCCGGCTCTAATAGATTGTACAAAGAGAAAGACTATCGCTCTTCCTCTGGGCTGAGGTTGTAGTCAACCTCACGAGTAGTGTAAGGCTCTTGTCTGAGGGCGAGTGTTCGCTTTGTTGGGCTGAAGTGCAGGGTTATAAGGCCGCAGAAGGAGGAGATCTTTTTGAAGCGGGGGGGGTGTACCGGTCTGCAGGTGATGAGGATTAGCTGAAGCTAGAGGCCCCTCCGAAACCAAATACAGATCTGTCAGTCTAATCCCCACAAATAGAAAACAGAGCTGCCTCAGCTCTGCCTCCCTCCTTCTCATTTGGCACATACCCCGCCACTGCTTCATTTCTTTCACATCTGCCCTTTACCAAACACTGCTTGCCCTCAGCCTGTTAATGGGACCCAGAGAAGCATCCCAAAGGAGGAAGTGACTGATTGGCCCTGGCAGTAATGGACAGCTCTGCATAACCTCACAGAGTGATGAGATAAAGAATGTGGGAGGGCTTTGTCATTAGTGATGAGAGCTGTGCAGACCCTCAGGTCCTGGGCTCAGTAACATACCACCAGCCTACTGTTTCCACTTTATATAATATGTATAGTTGTGGTTATAAGTTTACATACACCTTGCACAATTTGTGAAAGCGCAGTTTAATTCCAGGCTGCAACACAAGTCAGATTGTGCAGAGGAATCGTCTGGTTCTCATGGGCTGTGACGATGGACGTATATTTCTCTGGGGGTCATCTGGTTGACATGGTCTCCACTAACTTTCAGGGCTGTAGAGGTTGTCTCTAGGTGCTGAATAAGACTGAAACAGTCTAATATTAGTGTAGATGCCATTCTTCTTACTATGTAACAAGTACATCGGGTGTTATGGGAAGTGTGGTTCCGGTTGACCTAATTAATGCAGCCTGACAATTCGGGATGCACCAAAATGAAAATTCTTGCCCGAAGCCAAACAAAATTACACACTGGGCCGAAGGCCAATTACTGAACATGGTTTTTTGTGTTTTTCCCCCATGTATTTTGCAATTTTTTTTTCACCATTGCATAAATTAAATAGCCAATATTTGCTTTTTACAGTTTTGTCTTGCTTTTCAAAGAAAAAAATCAATTACAAAACAATTTAAATTTATTTAACACTGAACATTTTTAACATTCAAGTAGACATTATAGCCTACCAACAAAGCACAATTTAACTTAAAATTAATAAGTTGGTACAATAATATTCTTTGGCCATTTTTAAGACCCCCTTCTTGAATCAGGCATGTGTTTTTAATGTACAAATAAACGCAGCCTTGCTGAGCAAAGGAGAATGTTATAATTAGGGATGCACGATATGAAAAATTCTAACCGATACCGATAGCCGATAATTAAGTCCTTCTTTTGGCCGATGCCGATACCGATAACCAATACATTCATATTTTTATATGATAATTTTGTGCACACAGGAGAATACAAAATCTAAGATAAACTAATGAAATTTATATTATATATCTGGGTCTAACAATCATAGCAAACAGTCCTGACTCTTCAAAAATGTTTTTATTTTTTTGGGTAAGGCACCACAATTCTAAATAAAATAAAATGCTTTGACATTTTGTCAACCTGGAAAAAATGAAAAGTGCAACATGGAGTAAAGTCAGATGTCCAAATATCTGTGGTAAAGCTTACATGTAGTCCATTCTTATTGATCATATTATGAATGTGTGCAGCAGCCAAATCGTACAAGTTTAAAACATCAGAATCGAGATAAAAACATCTCAACTCTTCAGATGCCGCAAGCGCAACGCAGGTCATGTGACACGAACCAAACAATCAGCTTCATCCTTTCCCTTAATAACACTGAAAGCACTGGCAAGGTGGAGAAACAGCTTATCATAGCTGTACAGGAATAAACATTTCTAAATAAATTTGATAACAGAGCTACTGCAAGCGATTTTTAATGCTGAAAATCCATTTATTCTTTGCTGAAACTACCTCGTCTTTATGGAGAGCGCATGTCATGGCTGCTTAGCAACGGGAGACACCACTGGAGCTCAAGCTAGAGAGCGGTTTGGCAAAGACTTTGGGTTTGGAAAGAAAGAGAAGGCGGCGCTTCAGCGTTTTCCACGCGTTTTTAGGCGCGACATGTGAATGGCCCCTAAAACAGATTCACCGCGATGACGACCTCTGAAGTGAGATATAAGATTGTTAATACTTGACGGCTTTTTACCTCCTCTTGGAATCCTTGCTAAACGTGTTGCAAATGGCAGTAGCATTGTCCTCCTCTGTCACCGTGAAAAACTTCCAGACCTGCGAAGGCGATGATGACGACAGATGATGATGACGTATTAAACGCGACAAAGGCCGAGAGTCACCGCAGTTTACAGCTGCAGTCACTTGACTCGGAAAGCAGATGAATCTCAGATAAACCAGACTGATTGATTGATTTACCGGCAAGAGTACTTTATCGGAATGGGTTTCATTTATTTATCGGAGCAATAAAAATGACGTAATTTTTACCCATATCGGTCGATAATTTATCTGTCCGATAAATATCGTGCATCCCTAGTTATAATAAATGTATTAATAGAGCTGTTGTGATAATCATTATTATTTGTGTCTTTTTTGTTTTATTTTACAGAACAACAGTAAACTTTTATTTTTATTTTAGCGGAAACCCGCAAGACGACCTCGCTACCACTTTTTGCTGACAGCAGCAGATTTATGAATGATTCTCATCAGCACATTTCCTTCGCACTTTGGACTTTAAACCCTAGTTAACGAACTTGTACAGCGCTGTCAGAATAAATGCAATTTGTGCGTGTATTAGACAACACAACGTTCTGTAGTTTATTTACTAATGGCTTAAGGCCATTTCGCGATTTCAGTCATCATACAGTAACCAGCAACAACCACCCCTTTCTCTTCTCATGGAAGACATGCGATGCGATACTAAACAGTCTTGCTCTGTTGGTGCTTGTAATGATTTTTGCGTCTTTCTTGGACAGTTTTAAATGCTTCCACACTGCCGACATGTTTGCTGCATTACTGCACGCCTCTATTTGATTGCGTCACGTCAATGTTCAGTATAATTTATTTGGCCTTTTCGCTTGGATTGTTAGTAGGGATGCACCGAATGTTCGGCAGCCCAAATTATTCAGCCGAAAATAACAAAAAAATATTGCGGTGTTCGGCTGAATAATTTCGGTTGCCGAACATTCGGTGCATCCCTACTAACAATCCTATAATGGATATGAATTATAGAAATGTGATAGTATGTTATAAACCAGGTTAAAGAAATGGATTTTTAATCTAGATTTACATTGACACAACAACACTAGGTAGATTGTTCCAGAGTTAAGTATGAAAAGGATCTGCTGTCCACAGTTGATTTTGATATTCTAGGTACACTGGTGGCCAAAATTATTAGAACACTAGTATTTCCACCAGCTAAAGAATGGTTTTAAACCAGTACGTGTCAGTAGAAAATATCTGTTTACATTTCAAAATATTAATTTTGCCATTAATTGTAATAATCCAGTAAGTTTCTTTTTTGTCTGACAACAGCCAGTGCTCCACACAGAGATCTGGGCCCGTATTCACAAAACATATTAAAGGAATAGTTCACTTTCAGTACAAAAATTTACAGATAATGTACTAACCCCCTTGTCATCCAAGATGTTTATGTCTTTCTTTCTTCAGTCGTAAGGAAATTATGTTTTTTGAGGAAGACATTTCAGGATTTCTCTCCATATAATGGACTTCTATGGTGCCCCGAGTTTGAACTTCCAAATAGCAGCTTCAAAGGGCTCTAAACGATCACAGCCTAAAATAAGGGTCTTATCTAGCAAAACGATGGGTTATTTTCTTTAAAAAAAATAGAATTTATATACTTTTTAACCTCAAATTCTCGTCTTGTCTAGCTCGGCAAGACGAGCGTTTGAGATTATAAATGATATAAGTTGTAAATGTTATTAGAAAATAACCCATCGTTTCGCTAGATAAGACCCTTCTTTCCTCGGCTGGGATCATTTAGAGCCCTTTGAAGCTGCATTTAAACTGCATTTTGGAAGTTCAAACTCGGGGGCACCATAGAAGTCCATTATATGGAGAGAAATCCTGAAATGTTTTCCTCAAAAAACACCATTTCTTTACGACTGAAGAAAGAAAGACATGAACATCTTGGATGACAAGGGGGTTAGTACATTATCTGTAATTTTTTGTTCTGAAAGTGAACTACTCCTTTAAGGCTGAAAGTAGCTCATAACTTGCCGATTTGGGAGAAAATCTTAAAAATAATTGGCATGTCACTCCTAAATTTAGGACTCCTAAATTTTTGCTCTAAGAGTATTTCTTAAAGCATTTTAGAGCTAAAAGCTCCTAAAGCTGTGAAAAGTTAGGAGGAGTGACCAAATCACAAACTATACTCCTTGCTGAAAAAAATAATACAACATTACAGAAATTCTACAAATACCATTACAAGCATTACAAACCATTAATTTTTAACCATTAAAACCATTAAAAAATGATTTCCTGTAGTGTGTTTTGGGTCATGTTCCATTAGGATTTAGTGCTTTTAACAAGCCAACAATAGAAGGTGACCAATTACCAGTAGAGACCAACAGGCATCATTACAGTTACCATTAAAGTGAGTACAATTTCCATTATAACCAGTAAAACCACAAAAAAATCTGTGATGGTTTCTATTTATTTTTTTTGAGCAAGGCTAAAATGGCTGTCGTCAGCAAACTGCCTTGGAACATAAACATTTTAGAAACACGCTGCATTTATTTGCACATGTTTTCCTATGCATCTTTTTTGGTTTCGGAGGTTATCTCAACTCCAAATTTTTGCCTTTGATTATATCCTTGTTTTCATTAACAAGTTGGGGAAGAAGCTGTTCTTGCATCCAGTTTGGTTTTCTTTTACGTTTGCATGTCTTACTATCAACCATGATTTTTCTCCTATGTTAAGTAAAAGGCTGTTTATATGCATATCCTCTATTTTTTTTGACAATTTGCTGAACATATACACAACCGGTCAAAAGTTATGCTCATCAGTGCTGCATTTATTTAATAAAAAAACCTGTAATATTGCAAAATGTTATTACAATATAAACTAATGGTTTCTATTGTTATATACTTTAAAATTTCATTTATTCCTGTGATGCAAAGCTGAATTTTCATCAGCCATTACTTCAGTCTGAAGTGTCACGTGATCCTTCAGAAATCATTCTAATATACTGATTTATTATTAGAATGGTCTATATTGGATTACATATTGCAACAGTTGCCCTGCAAAGTATTTATTTAGAAATTGTGATATTTTTTCAGGATCCACTTTGATGGATAAAAAGCTTAAAAGAACAGCATTTATTCAAAATATAAATATTTTCTAACAATGTAAGTATCTGCTATCACTTTTTATCAATTTAACACACCCTTGGTGAATAAAATTTCTTTCAAAAAAAAAAAAAAAAGAAGAAAAATTTACTGACCCCAAACTTTTGACCGGTAGTGTATTTGTTTAATTAGTGACACTTAGCTTGCATTTTAAAATCTTTATACCTTTAAACCTTAAACCTTTAGTTGAATATGGCAACGTAATATTGTGCTCTACAATATTTCTCTATCAGAAACCAATCACTGTGTGCATTGTTAGTAAGCATGCTGACATCATCCATAGCAACGAGGTCAACCTCGCCCTTACTCTTAGCTAAAGACTTCTTTCTATTCCTTAGTAAAAGTTTGTCTCAGCTGCTTTGCTAATAGGTTTTATAAGAAAACTCTTAGCTTTTATTTAGGAGAACTTTTAGTGGTAAGATCAAATGTTTTGTGAATACATGCCCTGATCTCATCATCGTTCAGTCTGTCTGGAATGACATGAAGAAACAGAACAAACTGAGACTGACTAAATCTAGAAGAACATCTCAAAAATGCTTCAAAGAGTCCTACCTGCAAAGCTACAGTACTGATAAAAGATGTAGGCACTTGTCCAAAAATGCTGTAAAATTATGATGCTGTCAAAATAATTTCATAAATAGATTTTCTTTATCAATTAACTTCTGTTAGCTGAATTAAATCAACATTTGGTGCGACCATCTGTGCATTTAAAGCATTAAGTGCACTTGCCTTTGCCTTAAGTGCACTTAGTTTTTCAGGTGGCTTTGCAGGTAGGTCTCTTGAAGCAAGTCAAGTCTGTCTCAGTTTGTTCTGTTTCTTCATGCCATTCCAGACAGACTGGATGATGATGATGAGATCAGATCTCTGCAGAGCACTGGCTGTTGTCAGACTCATTGTGCAAACAAAAATCTCAGTGGATTATTACAATTATTGCAAAATGAATGTAGTTAAAAAAAAAAAAAAATCTTATTCTAACATAAAAGTTGTGTTTTGGGCCATTATGCTTTGGCACAGTATCTGTCAAATGAACTGAAACCGAAAGCACAATATGGCTTAATCCCTTCATCAAGTTCTTGCCTTTCAATGCAAAGCGTGATCAGTTCATGATCCGGTGTTTTTCGCGCCTCAGAACGGCTCAGTTCATAGTGAATGCAGTGAACTCGTTTAATGCATGTGCTGAGTTTAGCATGCGTTTGAGAACGCAACGGTCACCAGTTATGCTTTATTTTTGATTACAAAAAAAATGATTACAGCATTTTTACTAGATTTGTAGTGAGACTTATTTTTGTAAGCCTGTTTTCACTGAAGCTGGAGTTTTCAGATTAAAATAAAAGCTCTACTGCCATTTCCATCAAAATAAAAGCGTAAAAGTGCAGTATGAATTGCTGACAGCAAGCGGTTTAAATGGGTAATGTTACTGGTGTCCAAATTCAAAATATCTCAATGTAATATACCTATGAAATATTCATTTTTATTTATTTTACAGTGCAATTGTTTTACAATATATGGCTATTACTGTTTTAGGAATAACAATAATATAAAATTGTTGTTGTTGTTATTATTATATTCTAATTTGTTTGGCTTCCTAAAGCACCAGTGTGAATGTAATTTAGACTGAGACAGTATACCACAAATAAAAAGAGGGTTGAGTCTCCTTTAAAGTTCAGGTATAAGTCAATTCGTGCTGACCTTTTTCTGACTTAAGTTTTCTTATCTATGAACATGGATTGGAGCTCTTAATTTTGAACTCTCAAAGTGCATTTGAATAATTTAACTTTAAAATGAACAACATTTACATTTTTTCCAAGTCTTCATTTGTCTTTTTAAAATATCACAATATCATATTGTGAGCTTAATTTTGAGGTATTATCATATTGTGAGATTTTGATTCCGTTACATCTCTATTAAATATATGTATACTTATTACACTGCTTTTAGACATAAAATATTGTTTGAGTTTAAACTAATCGGTTTAGGAAAAAAAATGGTTAATAAAAAGGTAAAACTGTATTTAAAAACTTAAAAGGTTGGTCTTGGCCCACTTTCAAATGAACTCTGGTGCAGTTCGACCGATATATAAATGCAATTCAGACTAAAAACATCAAAACGTCATGCAATTTTGGCGTAAAAGAGTGTTGAGCCCTCTTTAAAGTTCAGGTACAACTCAGTTTGCGCTGACCTTTTTCTGACTTAAGTTTTCTCATCTAAGAACATGGATTGGAGCTCTTAATTTTGAATTCTCAAAGTGCATTAAATTGAATAATTTAACTTTAAAATGGACAACATTTAAATTTTTTCCAAGTCTTTATTTGTCTTATTAAAAATATCGCAATAAATATCATATTGTGAGCTTCATATTTAGGTATTATCGTATCGTGAGATTTTGATTCCATTACATCCCTATTAAATATCCCAGCCAACACACCCATGTGGGGCCCAAACGGGCTGCAAATGGGCTGATATCCGGGGCCCACCTGGGCAACCCAACTGGGAACCCAGCTAATTTTGGCCGCGGTTTCCGTGGTGGCCCCACATGTGTTAGCCCAGATGGGTTGATGATGGGCTCTTGATGGGCTCCATGTCGGGCCCATATGGGAAAATCTAGGTAGCACCCATTTAGGGCCTACAGGAGTCTGCCCACATGGGTTGATGATGGGCTCTTGATGGGCTCCATATCGGGCCCATATGGGTAACCTAGGTAGCACCCATTTAGGGTCTACAGGAGTCTGCCCACATGGGTTGATGATGGGCTCTTGATGGGCTCCATATCGGGCCCACATGGGTAACCTAGGTAGCACCCATTTAGGGTCTACAGGAGTCTGCCCACATGGGTTGATGATGGGCTCTTGATGGGCTCCATATCGGGCCCACATGGGTAACCTAGGTAGCACCCATTTAGGGCCTACAGGAGTCTGCCCACATGGGTTGATGATGGGACACAGATAGGTCATATCTAGGGCTCTTATGGGCCACAACGGGTATATATATATATATGGGCTACCATATTTGTCTTTTTGGGTTACCTTATTTTACAGTAAACCCCTAAATACAAACATATGTAATCAATGAACAGAAACCATTACTTCATGCTTTACTTTATTAATAGAATATTTATTAACATATGTGTATTAACAGACAAGTATCAAAAGTAAAAGCTTTTGACAAACTTTATATTTCACAAACAAAACAAAAGTGCAAGAGTGCAGTTTTTCAGTCCTCTGTCAGAAAATTCTATATTTCACAAACAAAAACAAAAGTGCAGTTTTTCAGCCCTCTGTCAGAAAATTCTATATTTCACAAACAAAAACAAAAGTGCAGAATCTCAGTCCTCTGTTGTCGCTCTCCCAACGGCCCTTTGAAAAGAGAAAATAAATAAATCAACCATTTTTCAACTTTTGCAATTCCTTTTCACAGTTCAAACAGATGCGACAGGTTAGTCTTTGGCTATTTGCCGATACCGATATCAATCTGATATTTTTATTTTATTCTTTAACTAATACTAATAACAATAAATTATATATAAGCACTTTGCTTACTAGCCACCTAAAAACATCTCACTCAAATGGTGAACAAATACTTCTCCAATATAGTCCACAACAAGAGTTGATAATTAAAGACTGCAACCTTTTATTCAGAAGAACTTAAGATGAGTTTGGTACTTGTTTCTGAATGATTTTAACATTTATTTGCTATATTTCAGATCAATATATTTGTTTTCCTTAAAATTTGAATTAACTTTAACTTTATTCCAATGCAATATGATGAATGATGGGACCACCGTATACTGTTTAAATAGGGTTGGATAAATATTTTTTGCTTTTAAACAGTGTGTGTGATTTTGGTTGGGTGACAGTTGTAGGTAAGCCTACAGTTTGACAAGAGTTTATAGTTTGACAAAAGCACAATGTTGTGTTTACACAAATATAAGTAGGCTAAACACTTTTTTACAGTTTTAATGATAATGACTTTTACCCATCTTGCTCTCCACCACGTGCCCTCGCTGTACGGTTTCCTCCCCTGTCCCTGGCACCAATTAGCCACTTTGACACTGCCTTTTCAGCATCTCTTCTATTAATCTGGTTTGTAAGGGCATTTTTTTTCAAGCTTCCTGTAAAATAGATAAAGAGCATTAGAGTGAGATTAAATTCCTTATTTGAGCCCTTGCAACTAAGCAGAAATCTCCACCATGTTAATTTTCAGGTAATACAATAATGGTATTGGTCGGATATAATATTCTGTCATACACAACATTTTTGTTGCAAAAGTTTATTAAACAAACAAGGAACTGGTTCTGTACCTGTACCTGAAAACTACAGTTAATTTAATCTAAATTTGTAACTTTTGTCCAATTGTATTTACCTATGCTTGTAACTAGTGTATTTTTACTTATTTTATTTGTAGTACCTCACTTGTATTTAATAATGATTACCTTTATTATTTATTATAAACCATGAGTTGTGTGATTGCTACACCACTAATTAACAGTTACTTATCACTGAATTGGCAGTATACCTGGTCCATATTGTCATAATTAAGGTATTCTCTATCCAGGTATGGACAATTATTTGCATACAATCAAAATGATTTATGAAGAACTCAACTCTACAAAATAACCTTTGTTTGCACATTAATATGTTTAAACAGCGAGTAAACATACCATATACAACCTCAAACAGTTTGAGCCCCCGAAACTCTCGCTTTCCATGGCGGCCAAAAAAAATTGTACTCTCTTGATAGGGAGTGGTCTAAAAGGAAGGCCATCATTCTTCTGGTGGCTTCATCCAATGTTCTTCCTCCAATTTCTGCCACCACGCCAACCTAAAGAAAAATAAGATTATCATAATGGGAATTAATTACGATTATCATCGGAAGTAGTAATCTACTATTTGCATAGTGTATCGAGTACCTAAATACAACTCTGTTTTTCATAATTCCCAGGGAACACTCCCATAATACATGCAGTTGCCTCTCTAACAGATGTTTTATACTTGTACTTGAGTTATTAGCAAAAAAGCTACAGTACTGTGCAAACGTCTTATGCCACCATTATTGTATGGTATAATGACCATATGCTAATTGTGGTAAGTATTTAGTGTGACCTCCCCTTACACTTGAGCAATTGATGGGATCATGAATAAGGAAAAGTACAGACAGGTTTCAATTTATAATGCCATTCCTTCTGGAAAGTGCCATATTGGGAATGTTTTTATTTTTTCAGCATGATAACAATTCCAAGTACACTGCTAATACGGTGAAATCATATTTGAAGAGAAAAACAGCTTATCTGAATTTATAGAGGCAGTATGGGGTCAACTAGACAGGAAAAATAAAATACGGCCTAAATCTAAAGATGAACTCTGGGAAGTGCAGTAAGCAGCCGAGGTAAAATAAATATGTCAGACGATTACTTCAGAAAACTTAAGGACAGTCCCCCCAAAAGAGGTGTGAGATGTGCTCAATGCAAAGAGAGATTACACAAAATACTGACTTTTGCCTGAAGAAGCCTTTTTGTTATTATTTTGTGTACATATTTCCTGTACTTTCTGTACATATTTCCTATACTTTCTGCATCTTAATAAAGAAACCGAAAAATAAATGTGGGTGGTAATTAAAACTTTGCTAAAACAACTAAGCTTGTGGTGGCCTAAGACTTTTGTATAGTACTGTATGTGCAAAAACATTAACGATCAGCCCAGTAAATTTGTTAAATGGTCATATTAGAACATACCACTTGTTTGTGGAAGGTGGGGTCTGCCAATTTTTGCTCCATTTCAGCAACATCCGAGACTGTCCTAACAATAACATAAAAAAAATAAGAATGTTATAATATCGTACAGATCGCTTTGGTCATGGCGCCAGAAATATGGCGCGATCTGGGGGAATTCGAAATTCTAAAGTGACAAGAAGCTTTTGGATAACATCGTGTTTTGAAAACAATGTATTTTAATTAACATTTATATTGTGAAATGTAACTTTCTTACCTTGACTTAGCCTTGACTACGAAGACAGCGAGAATCTTCCAAATCTCCTCCCGAAAATTACAGCAGAGAGTGAGTGAGACTGAGTCGCGGGCGCGAAATAGACCTTTCTCACCACTTCCGTATTTTGCACCGGAAATACGTAATTGCTGTGTAAACCTATTTCGGCCCCGGTATGCCGGTAACCAAACAACGTGAAAAACGCTTAACGTGGCTTAATGTATGTAAAAAACGACCAGGAAACCCCAAGTTTCTGTCAAACCTTACGTGGAACAAACATTAACTACTATCAAAAGAACGAGCCCTTATTCCACAGATAAGTGAATTATATCACGTTAAGCGTTTTCTCCCCCATAGAAGCCCATTATAAGGAAACAGCTTAACGTGGTTTAACGTACCTCAACAGCGACCAGGGAAGACCAAACTTCTGTTACATTTTACTTATAATAAATACTTTCTGCTCTCAAAAGAAAGAGCTCTTATTCAGCATATAAAGTGATCGCCCCCCATAGAAGTCCATTATAACAAACTTTTATCAAACAAGCTTTTTCCTTAATGGAGTTCTATAGGGAGAAAACGCTTAACACAATATAATTCACTTTATATGATGAATGAGATCTCATTCGTTTGACAGCAGCAAGTACTTTTATATAAGTATTTTTTGACAGAAATTTGTTTTTTTCCCAGTCGTTGTTAAGATACGTTAAACCACGTTAAGCTGTTTCCTTATGGGTTTCTATGGGGACGCTTATCGTGATATTATTAACTTTATATGCTGAATAAGAGCTCATTCTTTTGACAGCAGAAAGTGTTTATTATAAGTAAAATTTTAAGCCACGTTAAGCTTTTTTTTTTGTATAATGGACTTCTATGGGGGGCGATCACTTTATATTATGAATAAGAGCTTGTTCTTTTGAGAGCAGCAAGTGTTTATTATAAGTGAAATTTACCATAAATTTGGTCTTCTCTGGTCGCTGTTGAGGTAACATAAGTTAAACCACGTTAAGCAGTTAAGGGTTAAGTGTCTGTACCTGTAGGTGTCTTTTTGTAACTGTTTTAATTATATTGTGAGTAAAAGTGTGCATACTTTTGACTGCACCACTATGACAGTATCTGCAGGGTCTTGATCCTTTTAATTGGCAGAAAATTGGTTAAAATGGCAATTGTGCTGGCATTTGTATAGATAAAAGTTATTTCAAAGGTGCATATGTGTGTACTATCTATAAAAAAAAAACCTTTGGGTTGGACTGTTTGCACTTCCTCTGTAAAATGAATTAGTCCTCAAGTGTAGCCCATTTTCAACCCATGCACTCATTTCCCATTAGTGAACCACCTAGGCCCCACAAAGGGAGCCCAACTGGGTTTGCCCATGTAGGACTTACTCAGTTGACCCAAGTGGGCCCCAGATAAGATGCCCATGTCCACTCTGTACCCCTGTAGCCCATTTGTAACCCATATGGGCCCCAGATAAGAAGCCCCTTTTGAGCCCATGTCCATCTGTACCCCTGTAGCCCATTTGTAACCCATATGGGCCCCAGATAAGAAGCCCCTTTTGAGCCCATGTCCATCTGTACCCCTGTAGCCCATTTGTAACCCATATGGGCCCCAGATAAGAAGCCCCTTTTGAGCCCATGTCCATCTGTACCCCTGTAGCCCATTTGTAACCCATATGGGCCCCAAATAAGAAGCCCCTTTTGAGCCCATGTCCATCTGTACCCCTGTAGCCCATTTGTAACCCATATGGGACCCAGATAAGAAGCCCATTTTGAGCCCATGTCCATCTGTACCCCTGTAGCCCATTTGTAACCCATATGGGCCCCAGATAAGAAGCCCCTTTTGAGCCCATGTCCATCTGTACCCCTGTAGCCCATTTGTAACCCATATGGGCCCCAGATAAGAAGCCCCTTTTGAGCCCATGTCCATCTGTACCCCTGTAGCCCATTTGTAACCCATATGGGCCCCAAATAAGAAGCCCCTTTTGAGCCCATGTCCATCTGTACCCCTGTAGCCCATTTGTAACCCATATGGGCCCCAGATAAGAAGCCCATTTTGAGCCCATGTCCATCTGTACCCCTGTAGCCCATTTGTAACCCATATGGGCCCCAGATAAGAAGCCCCTTTTGAGCCCATGTCCATCTGTACCCCTGTAGCCCATTTGTAACCCATATGGGCCCCAGATAAGAAGCCCATTTTGAGCCCATGCCCACTCTGTACCCGTGTCGCCCATTTGTAACCCATATGGGCCCCACATAAACGTGTTGGCTGGGATATGTATACTTCTTACACAGCTATTAGACATGAAATATTGATTCAATTTCAAACTAATCAGTTTAGGAAAAAACGTCTAGGTTACGAAGGTAACCCTCGTTCCCTGAAGGAGGGAACGGAGACGTTACATATGGGAACTCGCTTGAGAGTCCAATCATCTCTGAGCCTTATTCAAAAGGCCAATGAAAATTGGCGAGTGGCATTTGCATGCCAAGCCACGCCCCGTACATACGGGTATATAAGATGGTGGCATGCAGCCAGTCATTCAGGTTTTTGCTGAGTTTTTTGTCAATGCGACGCCAGGGTCGTGGCAGGGGATGTAACACTACGACGTTACATATGGGAACAGACCCTATGGAACAGGCCACGACCCTGAAGCTGCGTTATGCACAACCTCACAGGGATGCCAGATTTACTGAAGCATGGGTTGGGTTGGGTTGGGTTGGGTTGGGTTGGGGGGGGGGGGGGCGGAGCACATGAGATCTTTACATGTGGAAATGAGAATAATTCAATGTATCCATAAAGCTTTTAGGGATACATGAGGGAAAAAGCGGTCTTCTCTGCTAGAAAAAAAAAATCTTGAAAATTATAGCCACAACCTGCGGGGCGAAGGAGACCCAGGCAGGATCACAGTCAGGGACTACTCCGCATCTAGGCCTGACTGCGGGGCATGGAGGACCCAGGGTTCACCGGAGGGAACATACTGGGAAATGGCGCACGGATCCACGTGGGAATGGCGCAGCAAGCCGACACCAGCCATCCTCCCGCTCACCTGAAGTCTTTATGATAAGACACGGGAGGACACGGCCTCTACGCAGAGGTTGTAGAACCTAGCGAAGGTATTAGGTGTCGCCCAGCCCGCAGCTCTACAGATATCTGCTAGTGAGGCGCCATGAGCCAACGCATAGAATGAGGCAACATTCCTAGTGGAGTGGGCATGAACACCTAAGGGGCATGGCTCTCCCTGTTATAGGTAAGACAGGGAGATGGCTTCTACCACCCAATGCGCAAACCTCTGTTTGGAGAAAGCATTCCCTTTCTGCTGACCTCCGAAGCAGACAAAGAGCTGCTCAGTGCGTCTGAAGTGCCGAGTACGGTCTACGTATATATGCAGAGCACGAACAGGGCACAGCAGCGCAGAAGCTGGGCAATTGATGTGCCATTGCAGTCGAGGTCCTGACCAGGAGCCTGATGCTGCTTGCCCGTTGCATACAGCACCCCAACCCGTGGTGGAGGCATCCGTGTAAACCACGACGTGCCTGGACACCTGTCCCAGCGGCACTCCGGCCCGAAGGAAGGCAGGGTCTGACCAGGGGCTGAATAGGCGGTGACACTGCGGGGAAACGCCAATCCGGAGTGTGCCACGTTGCCATACCCGTCTCGGGACTCGATCGTGTAACCAGCGCTGAAGCGGTCTCATATGAAGCAAGCCGAGCGGCGTAACCGCGGCCGCAGCTGCCATATGCCCCAGGAGCATCTGAATCGATTTGAGAGGGACTGCACGACGCGCGCTCGTTCGTGAGGCGGGCTGCGCTTCGTCGTGAGCATCTTGAACAGCAGCCTGAGAAGGGACCGATTCAGAGCTCTGAGATCCAGGATGGGTCTTAACCCACCGCTCTTTTTGGGCACAATGAAGTAGGGACTGTAAAACCCTGACTTCATCTCGGCTGGAGGGACAGGCTCGATTGCATCCTTCGCCAGTAGGACTGCAACCTCCGCACGCAGGACAGCAGCATGTGTGTTCGAATGGACAGAAGTGAAGAGGACGCCTGGCAAACTGAATTGCATAGCCGAGACGTACCGTCCGTATCAACCACCGCGAAGGGCTGGGAAGCTGAAGCCAGGCTCCCAGCCGATTCGCCAGGGGTATCAAGGGAACGTTGACCAACGTGACCGCGGTGGGGCAGCCTGGGGGGAGAAGGGGAAGGGGACTGATCCCAGAAGGAGAAATGTTCTGGAGAAAAGTCTGACTGCCATAAGCAGTGCTTACCTTCTTCCCTGGTTCCCGCGCTGGCGATATCAGTCTCTGAGTTCGGTTTCGAGGAGTGAAAGTGCTGCTCGAAAGGGGAACTCGGGGCTGAGGCCCCAGAGGTGAGGAAATTAGCTCTTTCTGTGAGATGTTTGAGTACACAGAGGCTCCCAGCCCTCCACCGGGAGTGGGGACGCTGATATCAATGTCCCCTGAAGAGCAATCTCCGTCACCTCTGGGTTGCCCGCGTCAGGGACGTTTCGCAGCTTTCTTGTGTGTGTTTTTGGCCGGTCCCTGAGACGCGGGTGGCGCCGCTCTCCTGCGGCCAGCTCTGCGCCGGGCTGCCAGCCTGGCTTCATGAACCTCGGCAGGTGTAGGAGCTGTAGGTGTTTTTGGAGCCGCAGGGGGGGCGCCCTCGGCGATGGGCAGGCAGAGGCTGGGCCACCGGCGGCGGGATGGTAGCTTCGCGGCGAGGCAGGATGTGTTTGATGGCCTCCGTCTGCTTCTGGACTGCCGAGAACTGCTGGACAAATTCCTCGACAGTGTCGCCGAATAGGCCGCTCTGGGAGATGGGAGCGTCGAGAAAGCGGGCTTTGTCAGTGTCTGCCATCTGCTCCATATTGAGCCATAGATGTCGCTCCTGGACCATGGCCGTGGACATCACCTGACCAAGAGACCGCGCCGTGACCTTCGACACACGAAGGGCGACGTTGGTGGTGGCGCGGAGTTCCTGCATCACGTCTTGGTCAGGACCACCCTTGTGCAGTTGTTTTAGCGCCTGCGCTTGATAGACTTGAAGAGTGGCCATGGCGTGCAAGGTTGAGGCAACCTGTCCAGTGGCGCGGTAAACGCGGCCCGCAAGAACGGACGAGCGCTTACAAGCCCTGGACGGGAGATGCAGCTGATCCTGCCAGGTGGCAGCGCCGCCCGGGCATAGATGCACCGCGACAGTGCACTCAACCTGGGGAATCGACTCATATCCCCGGGTGGCATCAAGGGTGGCGAGGGGAGAGGAGCTGGAGCGCAGGCGAGATGAAAATGGTGCCCGCCATGTTTTAATCAGCTCCTCGTGCACCTCCGTAAAGAATGGCACGGGGGGGTCGGGGTGTTGGTGGCACGGCGGTGCCGCGGCAGCCCTCCCCAGGAACCAGTCATCCAGCCTAGAGGGATCGGCCGGAGGTGCCTGAGGTACCTCCAAACCAATCCCCCTGGCGGCCCGGAGGAGCATAGCCGAGAGTTCGGCATCAACCTCAGATGGAGCAGTGACCACAGCGGGGCGCTGGCCCGCCAAGATGTCAGCCTCACCCTCAGACTCTCCCTCTGATGCTGCGACGGACATCTCTTCCTCCTGTAGAGTGCCAAAGGAGATGCTCAGCCCGGCTTGTGGGGAAGCGTACTGCTCTGGCAGTTCAACGGGGTCACGCTGAAGTGCAGATGGTCGCAGGGCTTTGGGGGCCGGAGGCACGTTCTGCACGGTGACTCGTAAGTCCCCCTCATGTCTCGCCACGACGGCCGAAAAGCATTGACGGCTTAACGACATGCAGCGGGACGACGAGGGGAGCCGCCTTGCGTAAGAACAGCGATTTTTCAGCGTGACCATGGTCATGCGTTCGCAGTGAACGCACAAACCATCCGTGAATGCTGCCTCAGCATGTTCTCGGCCCAGACATGTAAGGCAGCGTTCATGTCCGTCCTGGGAGGTGAGGAAACTGCCACATCCAGTAGCGCACGGCCGGAAAACCATTCTGAAAAGAACATCTTACACAGCCATGAGAAATTGCTATTTTAGTCCCGGTCTGCCCAGGGAGGAAACCGCGGCACACTGTGCACTCAGTGGGGCTTGCTCGCTGTAGAGCAGGAGGCTTTTTATGGCCGTGAAAACTGCCGCCCGCGGGATCCCGCTGGCGGCTGCCAAAACACTATTTTTGATGTTTGCTCTTTTCGATCGGCAGCACGCCAGCGGGGGAGATAGCAAACTTGCAGGAACGTAGTATTTCTTAGTTGTAGCGGCTTGAGCATGGAGGCTCCGAAGCAAAAATCTGAATGACTGGCTGCATGCCGCCATCTTTGCAATCTGGCCTGAGCATCCTAGGCTTGACTGAGACCTGGGTTCGTCCAGAAGACTCAGCAACCCCAGCCGCTCTGTCTAATAACTCCTCCTTCTCTCACACCCTTCGTCAGACTGGGCGGTGTGGCGGTACTGGTTGCTCATTTCTAACAACTGGAAATACTCAACCCATTCTCCTCTATGCAATTATAACTCATTCGAATCTCATTCAATCACTGTAACATCTCCTATCAAACTCCATGTTGTGGTAATTTACCACCCTCCTAGTCAACTTGGCATCTTCTTAGAAGAGCTGGATGGGCTACTGTCCTCATTTCCAGAGGATGGCAGCCCACTTCTAGTCTAGGGGACTTTAACATTCACCTTGACAAACCCTATGCTGCAGACTTCCATTCACTCCTAGCTTCATTTGATCTAAAACGCATTATCACTACATACACCCATAAATCTGGCAACCAACTTGATCTCATTTACACACACAATTGTAGTACAGACAACATCTCGGTCAAACCCCTATACATCTCTGACCACTTCTTCATTACACTTAACCTACATCTTGCTACTTGTGCGCCCCCAACCCCTCTACCTGTTACTTTTAGACGAAACTTACGCTCTCTCTCACCCTCCCACCTTTCTTCTTTAGTATCCTCCTCTCTTCCCTCAACCCACTTCTCATCCCTGGATACTAATGCAGCAACCGACACCTTATGCTCCACTCTTACCTCTTGTCTAGATGATATATGCCCTCTCTCCTCCAGGCCAGCATGGGCTGCTCCTTCGAACCCTTGGTTAACTGATGTTCTTCGTGAGCATCGGTCTAAACTTAGAGCAGCCGAGAGAAAATGGCTCAAATCTAAGGATCCATCTGACTTGAGTACGTATCAGTCTCTGCTTTCATCTTTCTCAACCCAAGTCCATACTGCCAAATCTTCATACTTCCACAACAAGATCAACAATGCTCCGGACACACGCAACCTTTTCAAAACTTTTAATTCACTGCTCTGTCCCCCTCCACCACCTCCCACCACTTCTATAACAGCTGAAGATTTTGCCACATTCTTTACAGACAAAACTACATCTATCAGTAATAAGTTCTCAGCTCCACACACACAGGAACTAAAACTGACCACACCCATGGCTGAAACTCCCCTCTTCTCCTTCCGTCCCCATTCTGAGGCAGAAGTAACCAAACTTCTCCTCTCCAGCCGTCCGAAAACATGTCCTTTCGATCCTATCCCCTCACACCTTCTCCAAGCAATCTCTCCTACAATCCTACCAGCGCTCACACACATCTTCAACACATCTCTTCTCACAGGCACTTTCCCCACTACATTTAAGCAGGCCCGGGTAACCCCACTGCTCAAAAAACCTACACTTAACACTTCATTCATAGACAACTACAGACCTGTCTCTCTCCTTCCATTCATAGCAAAAACATTGGTACGAGCTGTTTTCAACCAGCTATCTTTATTTCTCTATTGGATGCTAACCAGTCAGGGTTCAGGAGTGGCCATTCAACTGAGACTGCGCTACTGTCTGTCACTGAAGCCTTGCGGACTGCAAAAGCTGATTCCAAATCATCATTGCTCATCTTGCTGGACCTATCTGCAGCTTTTGACATGGTGAATCATCAGATCCTCCTGTCCACCCTCTCATCGCTGGGTATCACAGGGACTTCACTTCGCTGGTTCAAATCCTACCTCTCTGGTAGGTCTTTCAGGGTGGCCTGGGAGGGGAGGTATCCAAAACTCATCAACTGGTCACTGGGGTTCCTCAGGGATCAGTTCTTGGACCCCTCCTCTTCTCCATATATACCACATCTCTGGGCCCCATCATACAGGCGCATGGCTTCTCCTACCATTGCTATGCTGATGACACACAGCTCTATCTTTCATTCAAACCAGATGATCCATCAGTTGCTGCACGGATCTCAGGCTGCCTGGCGGGTATCTCTGCATGGATGAAGGAACTCCATCTACAGCTCAGTCTAGCTAAGACTGAGCTCCTTGTCTTTCCTGCCACTCCAACTTTACAACATGACTTCTCCATCCAGTTAGGTTCATCAACAATTACCCCATCGACTTCAGCCAGAAATCTTGGTGTAATCTTTGATGACCAATTGACTTTTAAAGACCACATAGCTAAAACTGCTCGATCCTGCAGGTTTGCATTGCACAACATCAGAAAGATCAGGTCCTTCCTAACAGAGCATGCTGCACAACTCCTCGTCCAGGCCCTGGTCATCTGCAGGCTGGACTACTGCAATGCTCTTTTAGCCGGTCTTCCAGCATGTACAATCAGGCCTTTACAAATGATTCAGAATGCAGCAGCACGGCTGGTCTTCAATGAGCCCAAGAAGGCCCATGTCACACCTCTCTTCATATCCCTGCACTGGCTACCGGTTACGGCTCGCATCAAATTCAAGACACTGATGCTGGCATATAGGACAGCCACCGGCTCATCACCTGCTTACCTCCATTCACTACTACGCATCTACACTCCCTCCAGAAATCTGAGATCCTCTCAAATGCCACTCGCCAATTTTCATTGGCCTTTTGAATAAGGCTCAGAGATGATTGGACTCTCAAGCGAGTTCCCATATGTAATGTCATAGTGAAATGACTGAAGGGGAACTGGTTAATCAAAGGGAAAATCTTATTTAAAAAAAAACTTAAAAGGTGGGTCTCAGCCCACTTCTAAATGAACTCTGGTGCGGCTCGACCGATATATGAATGTAATACAGACTAAAAACATTTAAACATCATGCAATTTTTGCATGAAAGAGTGTTGAGCCCTCTTTAAAGTTCAGGTACAAGTCAATTCACTGACCTTTTTCTGACTTAAGTTTTCTTACCTAAGAACATGAATTGGAGCTCTTAATTTTGAACTCTCAAAGTGCATTAGATTGAATAATTTAACTTTAAAATGGGCAACATTTACATTTACAAGTCTTCATTTGTCTTATTAAAAATATTGCAATATCATATCATGAGCTTCATATTGGGGTATTATCGTGAGATTTTGATTCTATTACATCCCTATTAAATATATGTATACTTCTTACACAGCTTTTAAACATAAAATTTTGATTTGATTTGAGTTCAAACTAATCGGTTTAGAAAAAAAAAAAAGGTTAATAAAAAGGTCAAATCTTATTTAAAAACTTAAAGGTTGGTCTTGGCCCACTTCCAAATGCGGTTTGACCAACATATGAATGTAGTATGGACTAAAAACATATAAACATCTAAAATCAAGTCCATTACACACACCTGAGTATTTAGGTAATAACAAGGACAATAAACTGGTTAATTGATTAAGCACTCTTTTTTTTTATTAATTTGATAAATGCTTTTAAAAAGCAACAAAAATAAGGAATGATACAACATAATGTAAGCAATTTGTCAGCAATGTTTAAAGTATTGCAAAACAAAGTAGGCTAGAAAGAGATAAAAGTGCAGAGTTCAGACACAAGAACGAGTATACAAAGTCCAAATGGTTTTGTAGAAACTGTCAAAGCATCAAAGCATGGGAAACTAAAGATCAGAGGCCTAATGCAGTAACATACAAACACATGAGCGGAAACAAGAATCCCTCCAAGCTTTCAAACAGCTGCCCGAGTGGCCATCTTGCACAAATATGTAAAGCACACGGCAGAAATGCAACACTCCAGTCGTTGCATGTGAGAAACCCAAAGGACAGAGATCTGAAGCCCCGTTTTTTTTTTTCTTCTTTCCGCTTTTTACAGCTGTGTCTCATATGTTCGCGCGGCCTCTCGCTGTGTCAGCTTTGCTATCGCTCAGTTCCCACCTGGCCGCCAGTGTTTTAACAGCCTGCCGTGATGCTGGGTGCTCACACCCGGGTGTCCCGAAAATCTAGACAGGACGTAGACTAGATCTAGACTCAACCCTCCCCAAATCTTCACTGCTTCATTTGAGGGTCAGTTTACCCTGAACGAGTTTTACTGTATCCTTCACAGGGCCGCCCCACTGTTTCCCATCCCGCTGCCTTCAAAAGGCCGCCCCCCGCCTTGAACCAGACAACATGCGAAATAAATATTACTCTGACCCATGTCTCCAACTCTTGGTGCCAGAGTCAAACAGAGCGAGTGAAAAGGGGGGAAAAAAGAAGAGAAGCTTCAGAAGGCCTTTGAGGTGGTGTGGGATAGTGTGAATGCAAACGTACGTGTCAGCTTTTTCAGACTGGAATTAGCACGTCTTTTGATTTCAGCGTCATGCTCCAACCTGCAGGAGCTAAAATGATTATAACTTAGGCGGACGGATTCAACGGATTTTGAAAAAAATTAATGCTGTATTCAACAAGGATAAAGTAAGTGACAGTGAAGACATTTATAATGTTACACAAGATTTCGGTTTAAATAAAGGCTGTTCTATTAAACTTTCTATTCATCAAAAGTACTAAAAAACTCAACATATCAGTTTCTACAAACTGTTTTCAACATTAGCTTATTAGAATGATTTCTGAAGGATCATGTGACAATGAAAACTGGAGTAATGATACTGGAAATTCAGCTTTGCATCACAGTAATGAATTAAATGTTAAAATGTATTCAAATAGCCACCTGTTGGTCAAGAGTAATAACCGTTCATTAACTATTAATTATGAAATTTCCAAAAATGTTAATAACTGTAGATTTCATTAGCCTATTGTAATGAAACTGGTCATGCGACAACATAGATACCAATTATGCCACAGTTGGCCAAACTTGCTGTCCACCATTTTGATTTATGTTGAAAACCTATTTTTTTTAACTCGTCCTAGACTGTTCATCTGATATTCACCAAAATCGAGCCAGATCGTCTTCAGACTGTGCTGACAGAAAGTTACGGATTTCATGTTGATAGATGAAACCGTTTTCGTACATCTACAAATTTAAGGCATGATGCCAAAATGCCAAATAGAAAACAGTTATTTTAAATCACAAAAAATAAACTACCAGTCAAAAGATTTTTGATGTTTTTTAAAGAAGTCTCTTCTGCTCACTAAGCCTGCATTAATTTGATCCAAAGTACGCAAAAGAGTAAAATTTAGATTTTTTTATTATTTAAAATAACTTTTAAAAAATATATATTTTAAATGTAATTTATTCCTGTGATTTTAAAGCTGAATTTTTATTATCATTACTCCAGTCACATGATCCTTCAGAAATCATTCTAATATTTTGATTTGCTACTCTAAAAACATTTATTATTATCATTATTATGTAATATTATTATATTTGATGAATAGAAAGTTCATACGAACAGCATTTGTCTGAAATAGAAATCTATTGTAACATGATAAATATCTTTATCATCAGTTTTGATCAATTTAAAGCATCCTTGCTAAATAAAAGTATTAATTTCTGTAATTGGATCTTTCTATCAATTAAAGAATCCTGAAAAAATGTACTTGGAAAAAAACTGTTTTTAATATTGATAATAATAATAATAAAAATAAATGTGTCTTGAACAGCAAATCAGAATATTAGAATGATTTCTAAAGGATCATGTGACACTGAAGATTGGAGTAACGCTGCTGAAAATTCAACTTTAATCACAGAAATAAATTACATTTTATTATATATTTAAATAGAACACAGTTATTTAAAATAGTAAAAAATATTTAAAGATTCTACTGTTTTTGTTGTTCTTTGGATCAAATAAATGTAGGCTTGGTGAGCAGAATAAACTTTTTTTAAAAACATTAAAAATCTTTTGACTGGTATTTCACAAAATTACTGTTTTTAATGTATCTTTTTTATATTATTAATATGTATTTTTGCTGCGGCTCTGTGGCAGAGTTTCACAATGACTGTGGAAAAACTGCCTTTCTTTCTTCACTTGATTACCCAAATTTATATCACTCAACAGTTTGCAGTGTGGTTTGAGCTTGTTTAGACTGAGCAGGACTGTGACCTTTTTTTATCTTGCTTTTAAGACATGGTGCAATGTCAGTCCTCCATAGTGTGTAAACAATCAGGAAAGCTTCATTTTTGTTTCTTGTGATGAGGGTGGCTAAGTTACCCAGCACTGTCAGGAAAATGCTTTGCAACAAGAAGTAATCACTTTTGTATTTCTCCTCTAATCTCATTCACATGTTCATTTAGAAAAGTTGTATACAATCCCCAGCTAAATACAGTTGAAGTCAAAAGTTTACATACACCTAGGAGAATCTGCAAAATGTTAATTATTCTACCAAAATAAGAGGGATCATACAAAATGCATGTTATTTTTAATTTAGTGCTTACCTGAATAACAAATTCCACATAAAAGACGTTTATGTGATCTTCAAATTTCAAAAGTTTTCACCCCCTGGCTCTTAATGCATTGTGTTTCTTTCTGGAGCATCAGTGAGCGTTTGAACCTTCTGTAATAGTTGCATATGAGTCCCTCAGTTGTCCTCAGTGTGAAAAGATGGATCTCAAAATCATAGTCATTGTTCAAAAGGGTTCAAATACACAAAATTGCTAAAAAAAAAAAAAAAAAACCTGAAGAATTTGTGTGACCTGAAGGTTTTTTCAAAAGAACAGTGGGCAGTTTAACTGGGACTCATCTTGTTTTTGCCTGTGTTTTTCAAGCTTGCATGTCTTTTGGTCAAGTGACATGCAACAACCAGTACTATTTAAATGAAATAAAACCTGGTGTGAAACCATGTTTTTCTCTCTTTTGGACCTTGGCAGTAAAGTAACCATCATTACCACTTTCATTGTACTGAAAAGAGCTGCTCTGAAGTTCGGCCAAACCATTTCCTTTTGTGTTTCACACAACAAAGAAAACTTGTAGTTTACTCACAGTGATAGTTTATTTTTCTACTAATCTTTGTTTGTGTTTATCTGAAGAAGGAAAGTCATATACAGAGGTTGGACAAAATAATGTGAACACCTAGCAAAGGGGCAATATTTCTTTATTAAGTTGTTTCACCACTATTTTCCTTTGATAAAGCTTGCAGTTTTCTTAGAATAGGTTCATACAACTTTCAAATGATTTTTAGGAAAATATTGTGTATAAAAACAACTGCCAGTTGCTTTTACAGATGTTGGAGTAGGGAATCTGTTTCTCACTCAATTCTCTAAATCTGCCCAAAGCTGTTTGATAATATCAAGTCAGGTGACTATCAGATGATTTGTCTGGTCAGGGCAGATATTAAAGTTCATCTTGATGCTCCAGCTGTCCAGGTTTTTTGATCATGACTCCATTATTTATTTTAGTATTAGTGTCTGCCCTTACGAAACATGCTTTTTATATTACTCAGAAATATACTTCAAATGATATCTAAGTATACTGTACTTGACTTATACTTAGAAAAATTATATTTGAGTTATACTTGTGCTCTGAGAATCTGTGTTTTCAGTGTTTTACGCAAAGGCCGCTATTAGTATTTCCAAAACACAAGTGAAGAGGAAACTGAAACAACAGATGCTTCCACATGTAATCTAACACAATCATCTGAACGGTATAGGGCCTTGAAAATCTAGATTCCGAAAGAAAAGTTTATTATGAACTAGAATCTAAAATTGTCATGATCTGGGCTGGGGGTTTTCCCTCAGCCACCTGAGGTCACTGTTTCCCTTCATCTTGCACTGCACTTCCCTGATTGTCTACACCTGTCTTGTTGTCTTTGATTATGACACTCGTTTCCTCCACAGCTGTTCACTATCACCACAGACTTTATAATCTCCACTCTCCCACCACTCTTGTGAGTCTGCATTGTTTCCTGTAACCTGTCTTCATGTGTCTTTAAGTCTGTCTGTGTGCTCCCGGATCCTGATCTTGACCGTGTTTCAGTTCTGTTTATTTTTATATTATATTCAAGTTGTGTTGTGCCGTGTTGGCCTTTTGTTTGTGTTTTGTTTGTTTATTTATATTAAAACTCCTTCCCTGCATTTGGACCCAGATCTCCCTTCTTACACGTGACAGAATGCAGACTCCACAAATGGGTCCAGCAGGGAGGAATCTTTCTTTTGAGGAGGCGTCGGCTGCTCGTTTTGAGGTCATCTACGCTTACCTGGCCGAGATGGATGCCCTTAATGCTGAGGCGGCGCGGAAGCGCCCCTACTATAGGGCGAGGGCGGAGGCGTTTTTTCGAGAGAGGGCGTCCGCTCAATCTGTTCCGGACGCAGCCGTGACCGTGCTCTCTGTTCCGGAAGCGCCTGTGGCCTCGCTCCCGGTTCCTGACACGACGGTTACCGCTATCTCTGCACCTGACGCGCCGGAGACCAAGACCTCTGCTCCTGACGCGGCGGTGACCGCGCTCTCTGTTCCTGACGCGGCGGTGACCGCACTCTCTGTTCCTGACGCGGCGATGACCGCGCTCCCTGTTCCTGACGCAGCGGTGACCGCTCTCTCTGTTCCGGACGCGGCGGTGACAGCTCTCTCTGTTCATGATGAGGCGATGACCGCTCTCTCTGTTCCTGACGCAGCGGTGACCGCTCTCTCTGTTCCGGACGCGGCGGTGACAGCTCTCTCTGTTCATGATGAGGCGATGACCGCTCTCTCTGTTCCTGACGCGGCGGTGACCGCACTCTCTGTTCCTGACGCGGCGGTGACCGCGCTCCCTTTTCCTGACGCAGCGGTGACCGCTCTCTCTGTTCCGGACGCGGCGGTGACAGCTCTCTCTGTTCATGATGAGGCGATGACCGCTCTCTCTGTTCCTGATGCGGCGGTTGACCGCTCTCTCTGTTCCTGACGCGGCGGTGACCGCACTCTCTGTTCCGGACGCGGCGGTGACCGCTCTCTCTGTTCCTGACGCGGCGGTGACCGCTCTCTCTGTTCCTGACGCGGCGGTGACCGCGCTCTCTGTTCCTGACGCGGCGGTGACCGCTCTCTCTGTTCCGGACGCGGCGGTGACCGCTCTCTCTCTTCCTGACGCGGCGGTGACCGCGCTCTCTGTTCCTGACGCGGCGGTGACCGCGCTCGCTGTTCCGGACGCGGCGGTGACCCCTCTCTCTGTTCCTGACGCGGCGGTGACCGCTCTCTCTGTTCCTGACGCGGCGGTGACCGCTCTCTCTGTTCCTGACGCGGCGGTGACCGCGCTCGCTGTTCCGGACGCGGCGGTGACCCCTCTCTCTGTTCCTGACGCGGCGGTGACCCCTCTCTCTGTTCCTGACGCGGCGGTGACCGCGCTCGCTGTTCCGGACGCGGCGGTGACCCCTCTCTCTGTTCCTGACGCGGCGGTGACCGCTCTCTCTGTTCCTGACGCGGCGGTGACCGCGCTCTCTGTTCCTGACGCGGCGGTGACCGCGCTCTCTGTTCCTGACGCGGCGGTGACCGCTCTCTCTGTTCCTGACGCGGCGGTGACCGCGCTCTCTGTTCCTGACGCGGCGGTGACCGCTCTCTCTGTTCCTGACGTGGCGGTGACCGCTCTCTCTGTTCCGGACGCGGCGGTGACCGCTCTCTCTGTTCCTGACGCGGCGGTGACCGCTCTCTCTGTTCCGGACGCGGCGGTGACCGCTCTCTCTGTTCCGGACGCGGCGGCGACCGCTATCTCCGTTAATGACGCGACAGTGACCGCTCACTCTGTTCCAGAAGCGGCAGCGACCGCTATCCCGGTTCCCGAAGCGGCGGCGACTGCTATCTCCGTTCCTGACGCGGCAGTGACCGCTCGCTCTGTGCCCGAGGCGGCGGCGTTCGCTATCTCTGTTCCTGAAGCGGCGGCGACCGCTATCTCCGTTCTAGACGCGGCAGTGACCGCTCACTCTGTTCCAGAAGCGCCGGCGACCGCTATCTCTGTTCCCGATGCGGCGGCGTCCGCTATCTCCGTTCCTGACGCGGCAGTGAACGCTCGCTCTGTGCCCGAGGCGGCGGCGTCCGCTATCTCTGTTCCCGAAGCGGCTATGACCACGCACTCTGTGCCAGGGGCGGCGGTGCCCGCTAGCGTTCCTCTGGCGGCGAGGCCAGCTCGCCATCCCTCCCCCTGATTCGCCTTCCCCCGTTCCTCCTCCCTCCAGACTTATGGAACGTCTGGGAGCCGTTCCGTAGGGAGGGGGTTCTGTCATGATCTGGGCTGGGGGTTTTCCCTCAGCCACCTGAGGTCACTGTTTCCCTTCATCTTGCACTGCACTTCCCTGATTGTCTACACCTGTCTTGTTGTCTTTGATTATGACACTCGTTTCCTCCACAGCTGTTCACTATCACCACAGACTTTATAATCTCCACTCTCCCACCACTCTTGTGAGTCTGCATTGTTTCCTGTAACCTGTCTTCGTGTGTCTTCAAGTCTGTCTGTGTGTTCCCGGATCCTGATCTTGACCGTGTTTCAGTTCTGTTTATTTTTATATTATATTCAAGTTGTGTTGTGCCGTGTTGGCCTTTTGTTTGTGTTTTGTTTGTTTATTTATATTAAAACTCCTTCCCTGCATTTGGACCCAGATCTCCCTTCTTACACGTGACAAAAATCATATTGAGATATCTTTAATACTTCTTGAGTTATAGGAACGCAAACTTTGGAAAAAACACTTAGACAGGTATGTTCTATGCAAATTGTTTTGATAGAGGGAAACAAGATACAATTCTAACTTCAACATTATTTATTCTTTAGTCATTGTTCTTTCAATAAAATAAGTATTGGCTGTATACAAAGTGACCAACATTTGGTTTCCAACCACTGAAAATGGCTAGTATTCAACAATCTGGACACAGGACCTCATTGAGATCACCATATCTCTGGGCCTGAATTATGTAGGGCCTTGAAAATGTATATTTTAAAAGAAAGGTTTATTATAAACCAGAATCTAAAATCATATTGAGATATCTTTAATACTTCTTGAGTTATAGGCACGCAGACTTTGGAAAAAGCAGGTATGTTCTATGCAAATTGTTTTGAAAGAGGGAAACAAGACACAGTTCTAACTTCAACATTATTTATTCTTTAGACATTGGTCTTTTAATAAAATAAGTATCGGCTATATACAAAGTGACCAGCATTTGGTCTTCAACCACTGAAAATGTGTAATATTCAACAATATGGACACAGAGCCTCATTGAAATCACCATATCTCTGGGACTGAACGATGTAGGGCCTTGAAAAGATTCCAAAAGAAAAGTTTATTATGAACTAGAATCTAAAATCATATCACTCACTTCTTGAGTTAAAAGCACACAAACTTTGGAAAAAGCACTCAGACAGATATTTTCAATGCAGTTTTTTGACAGAAGGAAACCAGATACATTTCTAGTTTTAACATTATTTGTTTTTCAGACGTTACCCTTTTAAATAAAAAAAAAAGAAGCATCATGTTTTTGCAAAATGACCCACATTTGGTTTTTGACCATTGAAAATGTGTAAAATTTACTCTTGGAGTCATATTACAATATCTCTGTGTTTGAGTCCAGGTTCCTGAGAAACTTTTCTTTTGGCATCATGTTTAACGCCCTTTGTGGTTTAATCCTAGAGATGTCAACATTTGAACTCTTTGAACTCTTGGTAGCTTCAGAAGCTGTTAAAATTAACAAAATCTCTTCTTCCAAATATCCCTGAAACTGACTCAAATATAGAATCTTATGAATAGACTAGAGACCAAGATAATGTGCCTCAACTTGACCATTTCAGCGCATGTTTGCTCTCAGACAGGTATGATCTATGCAAATTGTTTTGATAGAGGGAAACAAGAAACAATTCTAACTTCAACATTATCTATTCTTTGGTCATTGTTCTTGTAATAAAATATGTATTGGCTGTATACAAAGTGACCAACATTTAGTGTTCAACCATTGAAAATGGGTAAAATTCAACAATCTGGACACGGAGCCTCAGTGAGATCACTATATCTCTGGGACTGAATGATGTAGGGCCTTAAAAAATGTAGATTCCGAAAGAAAAGTTTATTATGAACTAGAATCTAAAATCATATTGAGATATCTATAATACTTCTTGAGTTATAGGCACGCAAACTTTGGAAAAAGCACTCAAGACAGGTCCATGTACGTTTTATTCATTTCATTTTCAATTTGAAACGAAATAAGCAGAAATAAGAAAACGGCTCATTAATTCGTTTTTTCATTTGTTCACAAAACGAAAAAACAAGATTTCGGCTCGATTTTTCGTTTTTTGATTCACGGGTAGAAAACGGATAAAGGACTTCGTTTTCAAAATTCGTTTTCCACCTGTGGGCGGTCACGAGACGCCCCTTTACGCCGATTGGTCAACCAAATCTGGACCGTTGACGCCTTCCATTGTTCATTCAACAAAATAAATAACCATTATTTATTTATTTTCATTCTTTATTTTCATTCTAATTGCAGTCTTTAAAACAACGAACGTATAAGGGCAATAACATTAATTGCATCAAAATATAATAAAATAAGACACTTAAAAATAATAAAATAGAAAAAACAATAAAAAAACTCACATGTGCATATTTTGTACAAATAGTTTTACAAACACAACAATTTAAGCTTTCAAATAATTTAAAGCTTGTGTCACGTTGTTTATTGTAAGATGTAAAAATAAGATGATTTTTTTTTTCAATAAAATTACGGCTTTCTTCTGTTCAACCTAACTCGTTTCACAGAAATATTTATTTCATAGTTATTAATCTGCACCCAGCATGTTTTATTTTGCTGTATGGTTTATAATCTGAGAATCATGCGCAAAGAAGAACAGATATTCAGTCAAGTGTGTAAATGCACAGCAGTCATAACTTTTCTTTTAGACATTATACTCAGTTTTGTACAAGCGATGGTAAGTGCAAATACTGTAATGCAAATTTACGTAAGGTTACGTAAGGAATTAAATTTTTATTGTAGGCTATATCATAGCCACGGGAACGTTTCATTTCGCCAGGATTTAAGTTATTATAAGTGTGCACAGCCTTGATGCTTAAATAAAATGTTGATATTAGCAAGACAAAAAAATGAAGCTTAGGCTTGCAAAGTCGGTGTTTCACGGTGTTCGGCCATCCACCGATTAAATTAATTGTCCACCCCCCACCTTTCGTTTTTTTATAAAAATGTTATAAAGAAATATTTTTTTTATAGAAATAATATCAATGTAGTTATACAATACAATTGTCCACTTCATACAGCATAAGCAACAGCGCAAGAGACGAGTGATTCAGCGAGATGACTGACACGACGATTAAGATAAATAAAACGCTCTAAAAACCCTGGGATAAATAAAACGTTCCTGTGGCTATATACCTACATATTATGCACCTATATATTTTTTCTTATTTAACAAAAGTTCACTTTGCGCTCTTGTGCTCCTGCCTCCGCTATGGTCCTGTCAATCATCTCGCTGTTGCTCCTGATGTATTTGAAGCAGACGATTGTCTGTTGTCCCGCTGAACTACCTTGATATTATTTCTATAAAAAAAAAAAATCTATATAATATTTTAATAAAAAACGACGGTGGGCAGTAATTTAATCGTTAAATGGCCGAACACCGTGAAAAGCGACTTTTTAAAGCGTTTCTTTTATCTAGCTGATATCAACATTTAACTTAACCATCAAGGCTGTGCACACTTATAGTAACTTAAATCCTGGCGAAATTAAACATTCATGTGGCTGATATACAGTGCAGTAAAAAATTAAATTCTAAAAAAGTTATGACTGCTGTGCATTTACACACTTGACTGAACACTGATCTGTTCTTCTTTGCGCTGTCTGTACCGCAGATACTCAGATTTAAAATCAGTCAGCAAAATAAAACATGCTGGATGCAGATTAATATTTGTGAAATAAATATTTGTGAAACGAGTTAGGTTGAACACAAGAAAGCCCAGTCAGAGGACTATCATCTTGTTGACTCTCATTTTAATAGAAACAGCCAGGTATGCAATCCTTAAAAGAATCAAGAAATAACGCGACACAAGCTGTAAATTATTTTAAAGCAGTAAATCTATTGTTTCAATAATTTACAGTATTTGTATTTCTTGTGTACATGTGATTTTCTAATTGCTTTTCCAATGTTATTATTATTACAATGTTTTTAGTTATATTGTATTATATTTTGATGTAATTAATGTAATTGCACTTGTATGTTTGTTGTTTTAAAGGCTGCAAAAGAATGAAAATAAATAAATAATAGTCTTTTATTTTGTTGAACAAACAATGGATGGCGTCACCGATCCAGATTTGGTGGACCAATCGGCGTAAAAGGCCGTCTCGCGACCGCCCACATGTGGAAAACGAATTTTGAAGTCGTTTATCCGTTTTCTACCCGTGAATCAGAAAAACGAAAAATTGAGCCGAAATCTCGTTTTTTTGTTTTGTGAACAAATGAAAAATAAAAAACGAATAAATGAGCCGTTTTCTTATTGCTGCTTATTTCATTTCAAATTGAAAATGAAATGAATAAAACGTACACGGACCAAGACAGGTATGTTCTATGCAAATTGTTTTGAAAGAGGGAAACAAGATACAATTCTAACTTCAACATTATTTATTCTTTAGACATTGTTCTTTCAATAAAATAAGAATCGGCTGTATACAAAGTGACTAACATTTGGTTTTCAACCACTGAAAATGGGTCATATTTAACAATCTGGACACGGAGCCTCATTGAGAGCACTATATCTCTGGGACTGAATGATGTAGGGCCTTGAAAATGTAGAATCCGAAAGAAAAGTTTGTTATGAACTAGAATCTAAAATCATATTGAGATATCTTTAATACTTCTTGAGTTATAGGCACGCCAACTTTGGAAAAAGCACTCAGACAGGTATGTTCAATGCAGTTTTTTTGACCAAAGGAAATTTTAAGAGAATAATCATTTTTACTTTCAACATTATTTGTTTTTCAGACGTTCCCCTTTAAAAAAAAAGAAGCATCATGTTTTTGCAAAATGACTCACATTTAGTTTTTGAAGATTGAAAATGTGTACAATTCAACATTTTTTTTGAAGTCATATAGAGCCATAGTGCCTTTAAAATGAAGACACCAGAAGGAACGTTTGTTAAGACACAATGTCTAAAAGGGCATTACGATATTTTAAATACTTCTTGCGTTACTAAGATGCAAAACCTTGGAGATAAAAACTTGAAAAGTGCTGTTTCCCCATTTTTGAATGGTCACCATTGGCATATAATGCAACAAACATTGCTAAAGTCAACAGATTTTTCTAACAGACCTATCAATCTCTCTGGAAAAACAACATTATGATGCTGCCAGTTTTCCAAAGTCATTTTTACCCCCTCATAATTTGGCTCTGAATCTCAGGTGAAAATGCCATTTGACTCTACAAAATAGTGGATTACTCAGTAAATATTCATCCAGGAAATTTAATATTTTGTCTTTCATCACTATACATGTTGATCTTTCTTCATAAAAAATAATAGCACAATCAAAAATTTGAGTTACTTTGTCCAAGCGCTGTATATCCCTTTAAGTGTTATTCAGCAAATGAGTGGCGGTGCCCTTTCAAGCACATGCATAAACACTCATGCATTGTTTTTCTTGTTTCCCCATCTCCTTTCCGTAAATGCCTGGCTTTTGTGTACATTCCCTGCTAATAAAAGTTTGTTTTCAAGAGGCTGAGTGAGGCTAAAAGAGAGATTGTACTTGAAAGAGAGAGTCATTGGGAGATCTCAGGGTGCTGTTCTGCTTAACTTCCCCCGGTCAAAAGCTCCTCAGTGTGGCTATCCAGGCCGGCAAATCAGCCTGTGCCCGCTGTTTACTGTGCCGGTCACAAGGGCCACCAGAGCTGGAACAAAGGGGGGTCTGTTCCTATTGTCCTTCCCCAGAATGACAGCTCTCTGTTGGGCTGAAAGACAGACCGGGGGGCCCTGGCTCCCACATACAAGGACATAAGACAGTTTTAACCGAAACCATGTCATTCTCTTTTAAACTCTCAATCAGACACTGCCTCAATGTAAACACCTGCGGCCATTCGCTGATTCTATCCGATGGAGGCGGAAAGCGATGTTTACATGGTTCAAGCTACTACTAAGAGGCATTTAACACTGATCGAGGTATAAACGGATATTCTGGATTAACTGCATTTATTTTCATTGCAAATCAAAGGACTGAAAGTATTCCTAAATGAACACAATAAGGGGCGTAAAACAAAGACTGACTTCCTCTCCATCCATCTTCCCAAACCCTAAATCAAAGCAGCTGCTGTTCACATCTGGGACTGCCCTGTTCCCTTGGTGCTGAAGGCACTTTAATGAGAGTACCTGACACCTGTGCTCAAGGCAAAGCTGTTTATGAAAACAATATCTCTGGCTCAGTCATGGCTCTTGACTGTTCAGAGCGTCTGGAGGTTAAAGTGTCGGGGTGACAGAATAAACAGCTCAGGTGAGCTTCAGAAGCTTCATGTTAACTGAGTGTTTAAGAGGTGCTGAGCTGTAAGGGGCAGGTGGGATTGGCCTCACACAACAGCTGTCCGCCATCTGAGTCCCTACATCTGGCTGTTTTAGTCATTATGAGCATTTATATATCACAAAGGAGTTCTCTGTACCTTCATTGTTTCTCATCAATGAGATTAAATGGAGACCAGTAATTGCAATCATTTTGTGCTTTGTTGCTTTTGATATAACAGCTCAGCTTTCAAATTCTGTCAATTTTATCACAACATACAAATTATAAATGTGTTTTTCCTCTTCATTTCAAGTTTATAGCAATATATAAAAGTAAAGGAACTACAAAAGGCATGGGTATAGCCTAATTTAATGAAAAGGATGTCCCATTATTGTAATCGGAAAGATGATTCAATCACATGCCGCTTAAACTGAAGCAAACACAGTGATCTGTCACGCCACATTAAAGAGTATCACTATAAAACTGACAGATTATGCTGAGATTTATAATTCCAGGTGCTCCCAATCTGGACCATTTGCATGCACAATAATATACCCTCAAAATAGTAGGCTATAACTTTAATCTTGTAATTTCTACTAATTAATTCTCGAAACATTTTGACTTTATTCTCGTAATATTTTGACTTTATTCTCGTAATATTTTGACTTTATTCTCGTAGTATTTTGACTTTATTCTAGTAGTATTTTGACTTTATTCTTGTAGTATTTTGACTTTATTCTAGTAGTATTTTGACTTTATTCTAGTAGTATTTTGACTTTATTCTCATAGTATTTTGACTTTATTCTTGTAGTATTTTGACTTTATTCTCGTAGTATTATGACATTATTCTTGTAGTATTTTGACTTTATTCTAGTAGTATTTTGACTTTATTCTTGTAGTATTTTGACTTTATTCTCATAGTATTTTGACTTTATTCGTGTAGTATTTTGACTTTATTCTCATAGTATTTTGACTTTATTCTCGTAGTATTTTGACTTTATTCTTGTAGTATTTTGACTTTATTCTAGTAGTATTTTGACTTTATTCTTGTAGTATTTTGACTTTATTCTCATAGTATTTTGACTTTATTCTTGTAGTATTTTGACTTTATTCTCGTAGTATTTTGACTTTATTCTTGTAGTATTTTGACTTTATTCTCGTAGTATTTTGACTTTATTCTTGTAGTATTTTGACTTTATTCTAGTAGTATTTTGACTTTATTCTTGTAGTATTTTGACTTTATTCTTGTAGTATTTTGACTTTATTCTCGTAGTATTTTGACTTTATTCTAGTAGTATTTTGACTTTATTCTTGTAGTATTTTGACTTTATTCTCATAGTATTTTGACTTTATTCTTGTAGTATTTTGACTTTAATCTCGTAATATTTTGACTTTATTCTAGTAGTATTTTGACTTTATTCTAGTAGTATTTTGACTTTATTCTAGTAGTATTTTGACTTTATTCTCATAGTATTTTGACTTTATTCTCGTAGTATTTTGACTTTATTCTTGTAGTATTTTGACTTTATTCTCGTAGTATTTTGACTTTATTCTTGTAGTATTTTGACTTTATTCTCGTAGTATTTTGACTTTATTCTAGTAGTATTTTGACTTTATTCTTGTAGTATTTTGACTTTATTCTCATAGTATTTTGACTTTATTCTTGTAGTATTTTGACTTTAATCTCGTAATATTTTGACTTTATTCTAGTAGTATTTTGACTTTATTCTAGTAGTATTTTGACTTTATTCTAGTAGTATTTTGACTTTATTCTCATAGTATTTTGACTTTATTCTCGTAGTATTTTGACTTTATTCTTGTAGTATTTTGACTTTATTCTCATAGTATTTTGACTTTATTCTCGTAGTATTTTGACTTTATTCTTGTAGTATTTTGACTTTATTCTCGTAGTATTTTGACTTTATTCTTGTAGTATTTTGACTTTATTCTCGTAGTATTTTGACTTTATTCTAGTAGTATTTTGACTTTATTCTTGTAGTATTTTGACTTTATTCTCATAGTATTTTGACTTTATTCTTGTAGTATTTTGACTTTAATCTCGTAATATTTTGACTTTATTCTAGTAGTATTTTGACTTTATTCTAGTAGTATTTTGACTTTATTCTAGTAGTATTTTGACTTTATTCTCATAGTATTTTGACTTTATTCTCGTAGTATTTTGACTTTATTCTTGTAGTATTTTGACTTTATTCTCGTAGTATTTTGACTTTATTCTTGTAGTATTTTGACTTTATTCTCATAGTATTTTGACTTTATTCTTGTAGTATTTCGACTTTATTCTTGTAGTATTTTGACTTTATTCTCGTATTTTGACTTTATTCTTGTAGTATTTTGACTTTATTCTCGTAGTATTTTGACTTTATTCTTGTAGTATTTTGACTTTATTCTCGTATTTTGACTTTATTCTTGTAGTATTTTGACTTTATTCTAGTAGTATTTTGACTTTATTCTCGTAGTATTTTGACTTTATTCTCGTAGTATTTTGACTTTATTCTCGTAGTATTTTGACTTTATTCTCGTAGTATTTTGACTTTATTCTCGTAGTATTTTGACTTTATTCTCGTAGTATTTTGACTTTATTCTCGTAGTATTTTGACTTTATTCTCGTAGTATTTTGACTTTATTCTCGTAGTATTTTGACTTTATTCTCGTAGTATTTTGACTTTATTCTCGTAGTATTTTGACTTTATTCTCGTAGTATTTTGACTTTATTCTCGTAGTATTTTGACTTTATTCTCGTAGTATTTTGACTTTATTCTCGTAGTATTTTGACTTTATTCTTGTAGTATTTTGACTTTATTCTTGTAGTATTTTGACTTTATTCTCGTAGTATTTTGACTTTATTCTTGTAGTATTTTGACTTTATTCTCGTAGTATTTTGACCAGTGGCGGCTGCTGACAAATATCTCTGGGGGGGCAACTGTTCCGATTTTGGCAAAGATAACCGCTTTAATGGGTAAAATTATGATAAAATTCAGATAGCCAACTTTACAGCATTACATTACATTGTTTGATTTGGTTTCCCTGTTCCTAGATGGCAACATCAGGCATGAATTGTACAAACTGTACAGTATTTTGAATAGCTATATTAAATTTATCGCAATGGTCTCAAATACACTGAAACACTTCCACCATGGCCATCAAGAGACACATTGTCATCAACTAGTTAGCCCTCTAAGAGTAAAAAAAAAAAAAAAAAAAAAAAAAGCCATACTGCTTTACAATTAAAGACTTTTTATTTCTCATATTAAAACTGTAATTAATCAAATCTTTCCAGAACATATTCAGTATAAATTTGGCTGCCAATATGCAATCAATACAACTATTTAAAATTCAACATTTGGAGAATACAACATATAACATACAAGGCCGTAACCAGGGTTTGAAAATTACTGAGGTGTTAAGAATTGTGCTATAATAACACCCACAAATGCACTACATATAGCCTAAACTTCAAAATAGACAGACATGTAGATGATTGTGAAAGATTTTTTTATTCAGTATAATGTTTTACATGGAAAGTTCGTTTTTTTTAGCTGAGGGAATTATAACAAGTTATAAAAATAACGTTAGAATAATGACACTGACATAAAACTAACGTTCAACTTTCCACTTTATAAACGTCCCAAAGTGTCACACTAAATTGGACAAACGAGTCAAAAAACACGTATAATAGGTGGATCTGGCAACAAACGGAGGCTGCACCCGCGCTCTCACTCAACGCGTTCTCAAGCCCCGATCACTGCAGCTTCTTGCAGCAACATGAATTGCAAACACTCATGTGATATGAGGTGGTTTAAACGGCTAAATAATCATTCAAAGAGCTTGACATTTTATTTTTGAATATAAAAAAATGACCGAGGTCCGGACCACGGTGACCTCATAGCTGGCTACGACCGTGATAACATAAACAATTCACCATTTAATAACACACATCACTTGTATTGAAATTTTGCTCGCCTCTCTTTTAAGCAGGCAAAGTGATCAATTACCCTCTCATTAAAATCAGGCATGTTCCTGACAAGTTCCCTCTCCATTGAAAGCATGGCCAATGCATTCAGACGTCTCGCTACACGCGTGCGTGCTGTACATCTTCGAGCACGCATCAGTGCGTATTACGAAATCACGTTGGGGCGAGCCCTCCCGGTGCCCATTGAAATGCATTGTAGGGTTCAAAATTAAAAAAAAAAAATCTCACAATATAACTCTATGAGACCGGCTGGGGCGATTTTTAATCTGACTGAGATCGCCCCAAGGGGGCGGGGTTTTAGGTTGGAAAGTGACATTCAGGCTGTTGATTGTACAGTAGTATGCAGACTAGGACCAGCAAAATAAGAGTCTTTTTCTCCTCTCTTTTTTCGTGTGGCTCAAGGAGGGCGATGCACTATCGCCCACCATGGGCCAGCCGCCCCTGATTTTGACTTTATTCTCGTAGTATTTTGACTTTATTCTCGTAGTATTTTGACTTTATTCTTGTAGTATTTTGACTTTATTCTTGTAGTATTTTGACTTTATTCTTGTAGTATTTTGACTTTATTCTAGTAGTATTTTGACTTTATTCTTGTAGTATTTTGACTTTATTCTCGTAGTATTTTGACTTTATTCTAGTAGTATTTTGACTTTATTCTAGTAGTATTTTGACTTTATTCTTGTAGTATTTAGACTTTATTCTTGTAATATTTTGACTTTATTCTCATAGTATTTCAACTTTACTCTAGTAATATTTCGACTTTATTCTCATAAATTAGACTTTATTCTCGAAATATTACAACTTTAATCTCATACTTGTAATTTTTTTTTTTTTTTTTTTTTTTTTTTTTTTTTACGTGGCTCTAAAACACCATCGTACATAAATTAACTATAGTGTCCTGCACCCACTATTAAAAAAAATATAAAAAATTATATCTGATGTCTGAATAATTTTTGGTTTGACTGTACATCCATGTGTCACAGGTTGGGACTTGGTTCTATGCATTGACTGTTGGTTGGATTTTGTGGGAATTTTTGTTGCAAATTTGGGAATTTTATCATTAAATTTAATGACAAATTTTAATAATGTGTTGTGACAAGGAGCTATTTTAGTGATATTTAATGATGATTTTTTTGTGATAAGCAGACAAGGAATAAATAAATAAATAAAATAGGCAGACATGCTGTCATTTGTAACATTTTTCTCTGTTCTCTAGTTATCATGTCACATGTAAATATAGCTAAAATCAAGTTATGCGTATGGTCATTTTGTCAGATAATGTCTGAATTTTAAAGGGCTAGATCACCCAAAATGAAAATCCAGTCAATAATTACTCATCCTCATGTCATTTCCAAACCCGTAAGACCTTTGTTTATCTTTGGAACACAAATTAAATTACGAGAGCTTTCTGACCCTGCATAGACAGCAATGCAACTGACATGTGCACAGAGAAAACAAAAATAACTTTTTTTCAATACTTTTTCCTGCGTCAGCAACACCACGCGCATACGTTGTGATATTCTCGTAAACACTCGACAAAGACTGACACGGAAGGTTTTTTTTTGTGCACAAAAAAAGTATTATCATAGCTTCATATAATCAAGGTTCAACCATGGACTATTTTAACGATGTCCTTACTACCTTTCTAGGCCTTGAACGTGTCAGTTGCGTTGCTGTCTATGCAAGGTCAGAAAGCTCTTGGGTTTCATCAAAAATATCTTAATTTTTGTTCTGAAGATGAACAAAGGTCTAACGGGTTTGGAACGACATGAGGATGAGTAATTAATGACAGAATTTTCATTTCTGGGTGAACTACCCCTTTAAGTGTCATTTCACTGGAGGGTCCAGTTATGACAGTTATGACATGCAATTTGCATTCCATGCCAGGTTTAACATCATAAAGAGACAATATTTAAAGCAAAACTTCTGCTACAACAGTCCTAATACTTAAATAATCAATGTTGCTGTAGTGTCATCAATAAACCATTCAAATGTAAATCTCCACTAGTCCAGTTTGTTTTAGAATATATGAATAAGGTGTTCCCAAGCTGTAAAGGCATGTATATGCTGTCTAACAAGTGTGCAAATTATTCAGTAGCTTTTAGCCTATAGTCAACTTTTTTAAAGGAATTTCTGTTGAGGTTTATCTTTAAACCGTTTTATCAGTTCTTGCTTTCCTTGGGAATGGAACCCATGACCTTTACTTTACTTGCGGCATGCTCTGTTTAAACTACAGGAAGGGATTTTGAAAAGTTGCGATATATTGAGCTGTGTGAATCTACATGAAAGTGATTAATAATAATAATAATAAAACAGCTAGTGGGGCTACTGTTTCTACATGGTTCTTCTACAATAGTGTTTGGTCAAATCAATCAACGCGCAATACCACTTTAGTTTTGTTTAATCTACTTACACGTTTGAAACTCAGGGTCAGACAAACCTCCCATAATTTACAGCCAGCGTGTAACTAATGTTTTCTCCATGCTTTTGAGATGCTCTGATTGTAATCTCTACCCTCAGGTAGGATCTCCAGCACTACAGATAATAACAGCGGTATAATTCACTCTCCTTGACATGTTGCAATATCTTTACACAGCGAGACGCGCGTCAGGGCAACATGTTGTCGCCGCAGGTGCATTTCTGAAAACGGGCATCCATGAAGCGCGTAAGCTGCCTCCACCCATCATTACAGTTCAGCGACAAGCATCTTCGGAGATAACCCGACGGCCCTGCCGTTATCAGTCGCCTGCGTTGTTCTCATACCTCCCACTCTCTGCTTTGTTAGCGGAGTTTATGCGGCTCCGCTTCGCTCCTCCTCCTCCTCCAGTTCTATTCGGAATCCGCATCGCGCTCTGTGCGTCTACAGGTTGAGGAGCGCTCTAAAAGCGCAAAGGATTGACTTCAAACAAACGCAACAGGTTACAAGTGCGTTAATGAATCCGAGAGCGTTCTCGAGTGGGCGACAGGTGGGAACAAAATAACTAGTTATACCAGAGAGATAACGTTTCAGTCATCACCTATTTGGATTGGCTCATTTATAGCCTATTTGTGTGAAACTCTGCGCGAAAGTTCATCATGGTTTCGTTGCTGGATTTAAGCGCTCTTGTTCTGTTGCTCGTTTGGGGATATTGCGTCCTGGCAGACACGGTCTTTACAAACTTTACTCTGGACAACGAGGTCCACTCTAGCTTCATCCACCGGCGCTTGAAGAGCCAGGAGCGCCGGGAGATGCAGCGGGAGATCCTGTCAATCCTCGGGTTACCGCACCGGCCGCGGCCGCACCTCCACGGCAAGCACAACGCTGCGCCGATGTTCATGCTGGATCTGTACAATGCCATGTCCACTGAGGGAGACGAGGAGGGCTTCTCGTACCCGTACAAGCCCGTTTTCACCACTCAGGGACCGCCAATCGCGACTCTTCAGGACAACAACTTTCTGAACGACGCGGACATGGTCATGAGTTTTGTTAATCTAGGTAAGATGGTCACGCGTGGCACTGACAGCTCTAGGATGTCAAATGGCACATTTTGACCCTTTTTACGTTGCAAAGTGAAACTTTACCCACATATGATGTTTATATTGAAACCAATGCGACCCTGGACCGCGAAACCAGTCATAAGAGTACATTTTTGGAAATTGAAAGATGGAAAATAAGCGTCCCATTGATGTATGGTTTGTTAGGATAGGACAATATTTGGCCAAGATACAACTATTGGAAAATCTGGAATCTGAAGGTGCAAAAAATATAAATATTGAGAAAAATCGTCTTTAAAGTTGTCCAAATGAAGTTCTTAGCAATGCATATTACTAATCAAGAATTAAGTTTGAATATATTTACGGTAGGAAATGTTCAAGATATATTAATGAAACATCTTAATATGCTAATGATTTTTGACATAAAAAATGATAATTATGACCCATACAATGCATTTTCGGCTATTGGTACAAATATACCTTTGCTACTTAAGACTGGTTTTGTGGTCCAAGGCCATATATTATATTAAATCCATAAATTATTGTTTAGAATGCATGCACACTCTTATTTGCTCATAAAATGACAATTAAATATTAATGGAGTCACATAACTTACGTGAAAAGAAGCACTCAAGAACAATTTTGACAAAAATGTCCATTTAATGAACTTTATTACTCTGTTGATTCTGATTGGTCAACTCATTAGTGAAAAATCTTTGTTTATAAAACGAATAGTTCTGGGTTTTGCTTCTGATTGGTCAACACAGCCATCCAGCTGTGTTATTTTCCACAATCTATTGAAACAGCTGTGAGGCGAAACACCTGTTCACCAATCACAGTGTTTTATTGTATTTTGTTGAGGCCCCTTCATGAATTTGCTTCGTTCTAATAACAAGTTGTGTCTTCTGTATTTTTATGTTCGTACCGTTTGATAAATTCAATCAGACTATGCTACGCATATACTTGCTGACGGAAAATGACATCCTTGAGGTTGTTAAGCCACATTGTACTCTACCATTGAGAACATTAAATGGGTCAAAACTTAGCAAAACAACATTTTTGGGTCAGATTTGATTGATAGTTTTACAAAAAACAATTACATGCCTAACTGTGCTTTTTAGTGTTTGTTTAGACGTTCTTGACAATGTCACAAAGTCTGGTTCCAATAGCAAAACTGATGTGGTTTGTTTTGGAGGACAAACAGCGGCTAATAAAAGTGTGAAACATCACGACGGGGTTACGTTTCTATTATATCTGATAGTCAGTTCAAATACAAGTCAAAACTCAGATTGATCCTCTGTCTCTTCATGTTTTGGCATCGACAGGAAGGACCTGCCACAGAAATCAGATAATAACAGGGCTGAGTGAATAATAACTGGCCGGAGAATGGGGATTTTTTCCCCCCTGAGAGTCTTAGATGTTTCATTTGTTCCCAGGCCAAATAGCACGCATAGTTCTCTCCTTCATTGTTTGTTTGATTTTATTAGGCCACTTATCTGCGCAAAGTCTTAACCTCGGCGTGATTTCCAAGCCCCTAATGCTGGTGAGCGCAAACCTGTGTGTTTTGAGCAGTGATAATAAAGCGCTGTCGCATTCCCAAGCGTCTGCTGTCTCAGCGCCAGCTGTGTCCTCTGCTAATGTTCAGGTGTTCAGAGCTGGCTGTCTGGGAGCTCAACGGTCTCTTTATCTTCAGTTTTTTTTTCTCCACAGTAATGATATCAGCTGACAGAGGCACAAGTGTTTTGCTAAGTGCAAAGTACGTCTCATGACTCGTTCGCTTAACTGTGGTGAGAAAGCCTACGGGGCCGTTCACATAAATGACCCTTAACTATGGAAACCAGTAACATTTATTGTTGCTACTGTAAAAACCATGATACATAATATATACATGTCAGTTTGATTAATGCCTTTTCTAAAGCAGCTGCGGTTCACTGCTTTATTATAAAAACAATAAGTGTAACAACTCTGGTATTTTGGCAACACGTCTTGTATGAACGCTCCCAGGTCACCTTTCAAGTAGCTTTTAGTCATCCACCTTCACCTCCACCTAAGGTGTAATCGACGACACCGCCTAACTTTGCCTGTCTGCGTGTTTCATAAGAACCTGACTTGTCTTATCTGCAGGCCTGTTAGTTTCCTCATTAAGGCGTCATCATCTGCACGCAAGCACAACACTGCCATGCAAAGTGTGATTTATTGTCTGATAAGAGCAATTATGTTGTTAAGGGTGTGATTTGTATCGCTGCTTATTGGTAAGATGGGTTGGATGTGATAGTTATGTGGTGATCTGAATTCTTCTGAAGCTATAAAACCTTTATGATGTTTCAAACCTGTATGACTTTCTTTCTCATGCGGAGACAAAAGTAGAAACTTGTCCTTCAGGGTGAGAATTGCATTTTTGGCTGAACTGGCCCTTTAAATACTGATCAAGAATTACAAACAAATTTTTGTGATTACAGTGATTAATCTGAGAAAGGTTAATGTGTGTGTGTGTGTGTGTGTGTGTGTGTGTGTGTGTGTGTGTGTTTGTAAGTATGACTACAGACAGGGAGGTGACAGAGTTTCTTATTCTGAAATGTGTAATTATCCAGAGGACGGCTGTATTGTGCCTATTTTGGACAAGCACTGACACAGATGGATTTGACCACAGAGGCTCGCATGAATCAAGGGCCTCGCTCTCTCTCTTTCTGCTCTGCTTTCGCTCTTCCCGCCAGCTTTAAATGAAACAACCTGCTGTACGCGCCCTATTCGACCAAGCTGAAGTGGCACAGCACACCTTTTATATTAAACACAGCGTCAACAGAGACTTTCTCCTTGGCATTTTGCAGGAAGAATGTGCAGATAGGTGTATATGTTTACTTAATTTTCACCGGGGTGGCTACATAGTTGCTATATTGCATTAGGCCCACGGATGCCATACGATACGAGGGTTTTGCTTTCTTCTGTGAATCTGCGATCCATAAACCCGACAGTTAATCATAACAAAGATGTTTTACATAAGCAAAATGAACGCAAGGAAAACAAAAAGAGTTCACACAGAAACCATATGCGAATCCAATAACATCTAAAGAGTTTTTAGTGTTAGTGTTTACTGGAATATGTTTTTCCGCCAAATCCTTTCAAATTAAGAAATGCCTAATTATGTTTCCAATGGCTTTTTTGACTTTTAGAGATCATTTTGGTGAAGAAAAGCTCATTCAGGTGTAGCTTTCAAAGTTGAAATCGTAAAAGCCAATTTTCGAATCAAAAAACATTCTTCATAAACCATTTTCCTAAAAATGCTGCTTTATGAGTCTAATCTCTGAATGTTTGGAAAAGTACACTGATTCATCTAGAGATTTTTTTTTTTAAAGTGAGTGATTTACAATTATGAACAGATTCTTTTTTTCAGAAGCAATGGAAGAGTAAATATCTGTGTCCTTGCTATTTTAGGATCAAGCGATTCAGTGGCTGGCACCGTTTTTGTATGAATGTCATCATGTCTAGAGATCTAGAACAGATTCAAATTGTTAAGAGATAAATGAACAGATATTTAATCCTTCTGTTCTGTTGAGGTCAATTTTTTTTTTTTTCCAAAATGCTCAAAATACTGGCTAAACAATTTATTTCTTCTTGAAATTTGGTGAATATTTCTAATTTAGGGTCATGAATGTTCATGCAAAGTTTCAGCGCATAGATATGTTTTGGAAAGGCCCTTGGTTGCCATGCGAATTGCTTAAAAGCAGCACTTTGAAAAATGCTGAAAAGTCAAGTAAAAGACTGAGAAACTTTATTGTTGCTTGTCAAACACAAAAATATAAAATACATGAGAATTTATAAAATGTCAGACTCTAAGTTTACTTGGAAAGGAGATGAGCAATACATTTGTAACTGTATTTACTAATCTTCATTAACGTTAGTTAACGGAAATACAGTTGTTCATTGTTTGTTCATGTTAGTTCACGCTGCATTAACTAATGTTAACAAGATTTTAATAATGTATTAGTAAATGTTGAAATTAACATTAACAAAGATTAATAAATGCTGTATAAGTGCAGTTCATTATTAGTTCATGTTAACTAATGTGGTTAACTAATGTTAACTAAAGAACCTTATTGTAAAGTGTGACCAATCATTCAAGAAAAGTTCACTTTATCTAGTTGATTTTCAAAGTCAAAAAATTGGTCAAAGGATGTTTTTGGTTGTTTAGTTTGCAGCACTGAAACAGTGTAAGAAACCAATGCTATTCCATGGCCAGTGCATTTGTATTTTATGAGGTGACTACGCTACCAGTCAAAAGTTTAGACACACTTCCCCATCAAAGAGAACGGAGTCCAAACGTGAAGTGTGTCTAAACTTTTGACTGGTAGTGTATGTAAAATAATAATAATAATTCGACCTGACTTGTATAATTTTGTAGGATTTCTGCAATGGTTAAGTTTAGGGGTGGGGTTAGGTGTGGTCCTTTGTACAAATTCCTAAGAATTCCTCGTGAAATATGTACGATTTTTCACAAATCGAATGGATTTATATGATTGAGGTCTAACGAATTCATACGAATTAGCCACCTTGTCAAATATGTCCGAAATACTGTAAGATTGGGTTGGAGAAACCCATTTTACCCTCAGAAGGGTTTGAAGAACAGACAAAACAAAAAGGCAGTACCAATAGCAATAAAAACCATAAACCAAGTACAAATAATGCAAGATACTATACTTGTGGTTTTTTGCACCTAATAGTCACTACAAGCAGTCATGAAAAAAGCTAATTTTGGATGTAAAAATACAGTATGTCGGTCAAATTGTAATATTTTATATTTTATATTCTTGTTTTGTGTTTTTACATAAATCCTTAGTAGTTTTTAGACTGCTTATTTTTGGGAAATCAACCTTTTGCCAAGAGAAATGTTGCTTTGTGAGGCCAATCTCTGAATCTTTTGAAAAATACACAGGTCCATCTGAAGCATTTTAAGAACAAGTGATTTACAATTATAAACATATCTTGTTTTTCAGAAGGAATGGACGTGTCTGCATTGTTTCTTTGCTTCCTTAGTACCAAGCCATTCAGTGACTGGCAGTGTTTTTGTATGAACGTCATCATGGCTAGTGATCTAGAACAGATTCAAGTTGTTTAGAGATAACTGAACAGATATTCAACCCTACTGTTGTGTCTGGGTCAATTTGACCCACACTTGGGGCCACATTTACTAACAGCATGCACTAGTGCAACCCTTCTTTTGGCATTAAAATAGTACTGTCAAGATTTACTAAAGACATGCAGTGAAGAATTAGCCTGAAAAGGCAAGGACACAGTTATTTTGGTGCCTGACCTCATTGAATATGCATTTGTAGGACTTTCACTTTCAGACGCAAAATGTATGGGTATTTGTGGAATTATTTAACACCCCAAAAAGCATGTCTTAAGGCAGGCAGTAATTTGTGCTGCTCTTGGTAAATTGCGCTGATCATTATAGAAATGATCTGGCTGCATCTGTGTTCATTAAAGTGCGCATTGTCAGTATATCACACAGAGGGATGGAATTGCGCTCTAACGCAAATTTGCCCTGTTTAGTAAATCTGGCCCTAAACTGCTCAAAATACTGGCTAAATGTATTTTTTCTTGACGTTTTATAAATATTTCTCATTTAGGGTCATGAATGTGCATGCAAAGTTTCAGCACATGTTTGTCGTTTGGAAAGGCTGTACAAAAAAAAAATTGACCTCCATTGGTTTCCATTTGAATTGCTAAAAAGCAACACTATGAAAATTCTGATAAAAAGCTCAAAACCTGTTTTTGCTTGTCAAACTCTAAAATATAAAATACATGAGAATGTATAAAATATAAGACTTCTGTTTACTTGAAACAGAGACTTGTCTTTTGAAAAATCCATTGAAAATTTGCTTTTTCTGTATCTACTTGACTTTCAAAGTAAAAAAAAAAACCCTGTCCAATTATGTTCTTGGTTAAGTTTGCAGCACTGAAAATGTGTGAGAAACTAACGCTATCTCACAACCAATTTATTAGTATTTATGAGGTGGCTAAATTGTACAAATCCATACAACCTCATTTGTCCAATGTTGTACAATTTCTGTAGAATTTTAGATGCAGGGTTTGGTTTAGTCCTTCGTATGAATTCCTACAAATGTTCCACCTTGTAAAATACACATAATTTTTCACAAATCGCATGAATTCATACTATGAGATGGGGTTGAAGGAACCTATTTTTAACCTTTTAACCTACTAAAATATCTTTACAGTACAAAAAGATAAAGAACTGCATTAAAAAATTTGCTAATTTTGACCCATACAGTGTATTTTTGGCTATTTCTGCAAATATACCCGTGCTACTTAATACTGGTGCACCTCAGTGTTCAAATAGTCATGAAAAAACACCTAAAATGCAGTATGTGAGTCAAATTGACCCGTAACACAATAGAAATAACAATAAAAATAGAATGGAATTATTACATTTGTCTAATATTTCATATTTTTAGTCTTTGACAAGCTACAATAGAATTTGTTTTAGCATGTATCTTTAGTCATTTTTTATAGTCCCGATTTTTGGTAAATTCAGACTTCGTCAGGAGCTTGATTGACAGGCAGACTGACCAATCAAAATGCAGAATCTGCCTTTTTTCCAACAAACAAATCAGACAGGAGAACTTAAAAAATGTTGTGTATTAACGTCCTTCCACGGTTCAAACAAGATACTTTCTGATGTTCATTCATGTTTATTTTGTGCTATAACTAGTAAAGAAAAAGAGATGATTGGTTTACATGAAGCTTGAACTGAGGCGCTACAGCGATCTGTTGTGACACATTATTTTTTGAATTTCTTAAAAAATGACAGAATTTGAAAGCTGAGCCTTTGTTTCATACCTAAATTAACCTGCTCTGTTTTGTCTGTCGTCGTCAGTTTTTTTTTTTTTTTTTTTTCGTCTGCTCTGCGTTGTCAGTTTCCTCCTTACTGTCACTGTGTGAAAACATTTTGTGTGGTGTGAAAGCACCTTAGCTTTGTCAAGTTTTCTCATTTTTAAGCGGCCCGGTTCTTTGTGATCGGCCAGTTGCAACCAAGGGTTTTGAATCAAGTTTATGAACTTCCAAAACAGAGGTTTTTGAACACAACAGGAGGGTTTATGTCTACAATTCTTATTTTTCTCTGAACCTTTTCAACACAAGGTCATCTTCTTACCTACATATGCTACCTGAAGTTTTTTTCTTTTTTTTTTTTTTTTACTTTTGAGACAAATACAACATTTTCAGACAAAGCGTGTTTCTCATAAATGACGAAAAGAAAGTGTACTTCTTGTGCCCTCCGTCTTAATCACTTGTAGTCTTTCCTTCTGAATGAAGCTGGGTGGCATTCGCTCCTTCTAAAATATTATGACAACACTTGTGGATCTGATTTCACAGATACTCCTCTAAAGCGCGTTGGGGAGGTCTGCTGAACGACAGGCTCTAAAGAAGCTTTGTTTGGCAAAGCCGGACCCTCTTTATTCCAAATGTTTCATAAGGCTGGGACACAATTTACGACAGACATGTGGGTGTCTTTCTGCTCCAAAAGAATTAATCTTTTGGTTTGTCAGATGAAGTGTGTTTCAATTCCAGCGCAGGTGTGACTCACTAAAACTGTTTGTAGTAGCACTGGAGGCAATGGCTTTGTACTTAAGTTCAGAGTTTTATAGAGCCAGCTGTTTCTGAGTTACACATATGTGACTTGAGGAATGTTTTAGATATTGTTTTGGTGATATTTAGTGTCTGTTTATGTGTAATTCATTTTTATACTGAGTATGTCTTCTAGCTCATTCCGATACTGTATATCATGTCATTATGCCCCTTACAGGGTCTCATTTTCGTAGGTTTGATGATAACAGAGATGTTGGTATGCCTGTGTGTAGAGTAAGTGGGTGGTTCTCTGATTTCTTTGGACCCCAGGGCACCAGGACATTTTGTCTCTGAGTCACCTTAGTAAAAAGCCCAGCTGTGTAAATGGCTTACGGCATGTATGTAAAATGTAAATGCAACACGACGCACGCAACACCGTGGAACGCTCCAGGGATCTAGAACATGCTTTTTAGTGTGTGAAATGCAGACACTCGGCAAGACACTCAGCAAGATACTACTTAAATAAAACCACATGAAGGAGGAATAGTTTAACAAGTGGATAGTGACTGTCAAGTGCCTTAAAGGACAAAAAGTGTTAGATTATAGATTAAATTCATATTAAAATGGAATTAGTTGAATTTTAAAGTGTTTTTTGACCCACTTAAAGGATAGTGCATCTAAAATTTGAAATTCTGTCATGATTTACTAATGCTCAAGTTATTCCAAACTTGTATGAGTTTCTTTCTTCTGTTGAGCACAAATGAAGATATGTTGGTTACCAAAGTCAATGGTTGAGCCAGCTTTATATTTGTAATTACACATTTAAAATGATGCAGTACACTACAGTTCAGCTACATATAATCAAGTACTTTACATGCTTTTATAGAAGCCCATTTCCACCACTGAATAATTAAAAAACAGGTAATTACGTCTTTTTCTTACAATTCTTTCTTTTTTTACAACTGCGAGTTTATATTTTGCAATTCTGACACTTTTTCACGGATGTGACATCTTTTTGCAAAATGTGAGATATAAACTCTTGATTAAGAGTTAAAGTCCAATTCTGAGAAAAAAAAGACAATATATCTCACAATTCTGACTTTATTACTTGGAATTGCGACTTTTTGCTCTATTTTATAGGTTTGCATGCAATTCTGGGGAAAAAAGTCAGAACTGTGAATTTATATGACACAGTCCTAAGAAAAAAGTAAGGATTGTGAGTTTATATCATGTAAATTCTGAGAAAAAAAGTCAGAATTGTGAGTTTATATTACACAAATTCTGAGAAAAAAGTTGGAATTGTAAGTTTATATCACGCAGTTCCGAGAAAAAAGTCGAAATGGTGAGTTTATATCATCCAATTCCGAGAAAAAAGTTGGAATGGTAAGTTTATATCATGCAATTCCGAGAAAAACGGTTGGAATGGTAAGTTTATATCATCCAATTCCGAGAAAAAAGTTGGAATGGTAAGTTTATATCATGCAATTCCGAGAAAAACGGTTGGAATGGTAAGTTTATATCACGCAATTCCGAGAAAAAAAGTTGGGATTGTGAGGTTATATCACTCTGTTCTGGAAAAAAAAAAATTATAATTGTGAGTTTATATTACACAATTCTGAGAAAAAAAAAATCTGAATTGTGTGAAAAAATTCAGAATTGTGAGTTTATATGACACAATCGTTAGAAAAAAAAGTCAGGATTGTGAGTTTATATCACGCAATTCCGAGAAAAAAGTCGGAATGTTGAGTTTATATGACACAATCCTGAGAAAAAAGTCGTAATGTTGAGTTTATATGACAATTCTGAGAAAAAAGTCGGAATGTTGAGTTTATATGACACAATTCTGAGAAAAAAGTCGGAATGTTGAGTTTATATGACACAATCCTGAGAAAAAAATTGAGATTGTAAGTTTATATAACACAATCCTGAGAAAACAAGTCGGGATTGTGAGTTTATATCACTCAATTCTGAGAAAAAAAGTCAGAATTGTGAGTTTATATGACACAATTCTGAGAAAAAAGTCAGAATGTTGAGTTTATATGACACAATTCTGAGAAAAAAGTCGGAATGTTGAGTTTATCTGACACAATCCTGAGAAAAAAGTCGGAATGTTGAGTTTATATGACACAATTCTGAGAAAAAAGTCGGAATGTTGAGTTTATATGACACAATTCTGAGAAAAAAGTCGGAATGTTGAGTTTATATGACACAATCCTGAGAAAAAAGTTGAGATTGTAAATTTATATGACACAATCCTGAGAAAACAAGTCGGGATTGTGAGTTTATATCACTCAATTCTGAGAAAAAAAGTCAGAATTGTGAGTTTATATGACACAATTCTGAGAAAAAAAGTCAGAATGTTGAGTTTATATGACACAATTCAGAGAAAAAAGTCGGAATGTTGAGTTTATATGACACAATCCTGAGAAAAAAAAGTCGGAATGTTGAGTTTATATGACACAATTCTGAGAAAAAAAAGTCGGAATGTTGAGTTTATATGACACAATCCTGAGAAAAAAAAGTCGGAATGTTGAGTTTATATGACACAATTCTGAGAAAAAAGTTGAGATTGTACATTTATATGACACAATCCTGAGAAAACAAGTCGGGATTGTGAGTTTATATCACGCAATTCCGAGAAAAAAGTTGGAATGTTGAGTTTATATGACACAATTCTGAGAAAAAAGTCGGAATGTTGAGTTTTTATATGACACAATCCTGAGAAAAAAGTCGGAATGTTGAGTTTATATTACACAATTCTGAGAAAAAAGTTGAGATTGTAAATTTATATTACATAATTCTGAGGAGAAAAAAATCTGAATTGTGAGTTTATATGACAGTCGTTAGAAAAAAAAATCAGGATTGTGAGTTTATATCACGCAATTCCGAGAAAAAAAATTCGGAATTGTGAGTTTATATGACACAATTCCGAGAAAAAAGGCGGAATGTTGAGTTTATATGACACAATTCTGAGAAAAAAGTCGGAATGTTGAGTTCATATGACACAATCCTGAGAAAAAAAGTTGAGATTGTAAGTTTATATTACACAATTCTGAGGGGAAAAAAAGGGAGAAAAAAGTTGGAATTGTGAATTTTCATCACTCAATTCTGAGACAAAAAAACCTTAATATACTTATACAAGGTTTGAGGTACATTACAAGTGTATGTAATACCATCAAGCATGCTTTTTTCCACAGGGGTTGTTTTTCAAGAAAAGCAGAGCGGGTATCAAGGTCTTTAATTGAGTCTGTCAGACCACTTTGTATTTCATTCCTTTAAAGACATACACATACAGACATGTCCAAAGGGAGAACGTCTAGGTTACGAAGGTAACCCTCGTTCCCCGAAGGAGGGAACGGAGACGTTACATTGGGATCTCGCTTGAGAGACCGATCATCTCTGAGCCTTATTAAAAAGGCCAATTGAAAATTGGCGAGTGGACGTGCGTGCCGGCAAGTAGCAAAATCTGCCACGTTGGACTCCATGGGAGCAGATGGGGAGGAGCTGTAAGCCTCTGTCGTACATGGCAACCCAACCCGTGGTAAGCCACGGGCTGACTTGTCGGCAATACTGCGGGAAAACGCCAGTCCGGAGTGATCCGAGATGCCATGCCCATCATGGGACTCGATCGTGCTGAAGCGGTCTCACGTGAAACAAGCTTAGCGGCAAGCGGCTAGAGCTGTCATGTGCCCCAGGAGCCTCTGATTTTGAGAGGACCGCTGTATTGTGCCTGATTAGCTCAGGGACTACAGCACTGACTGCGCGCTCTTGGTAGCAAGGCGGGCCGTCTTGTGGACCGAGTCGGGCTCCCGATCGAGGAAAAGGATTCCCTCGGTTGGCCTGAAGGACCAGATGGCGGGGGTGCCGAAGCACCAGGTCCCTGTATTCGCACAACGGAACTCACGAGTGGGCTGGTAAAGCACCAGTCGAAGAGACGGTTGAAGACGCGAATTCCTGTCTGCCGAAGAGGGGACAGGGGAGCTCCCATGGCCTAAAGAAGGCAGGAAGAGGGGGACTGGCCAAATGGAAGCACTTCGCGCTGAAGTGCTCGATCCCCGGATCAGACGGGGGTTTGCGTCGGGGAAAATCGAGACGCGACAGCGGGTGCCCTTCAGGCAGATGGCTGCAACCCAGCCCTGGTGACAGAAACATAAGCCGCTTTTCCACTATCGTGCCGAACCGTTCTTAGAACGGTCGGGTACGGTTCCAATTGTGTTTCCACCTGAGCCTGGTACGGCACGGCACGATTACAAACCGTTCTCGGCCCGGAATTCTCGGCACGGTTAGACAACCATGCTGAGCCGGGCTGGTAAAATGCGTGTGCATGACGTCGCCACTCTGTTGCCTGGCTACCAGTTTCTCTATGGCAAAGCGGGAGCGCAGTAAACAGATACGGTAAATATAAATACAAATGGCTGAGACACTTTGGTCTGTGGATGAAACATTTGCTCTTATATTGATATTTGGGCAGAAAGAAAAATTCAACAACAGCTGGAGGCTGCAAAGAGAAACGAAAAAGTTTTTTTTTAAATTATAGCGCAGTGTCTTGCAGAGAAGGGCATTAAGAAAAGTTCAAAACAGTGCCGGGTAAAACATAAATAAAAAAACTCAAACATACATATCGCGTCCAAAAGGACAATAACAGTAGAAGCGGGACTGCCTACTCTTGCGTTACCAAGGCAACAACTGACGCATTTGTATTTACATTCCAAAGAGTTCCGTTATCTGCACCACAGTGGAAAATCAAACCATATCCGTGCTGACTGGCCCGGAACGGCACGGAACAGAACGGTTATGCATTGAGAACGGTTCAGCCGGATCAGCCCGATAGTGGAAAAGCGGCTATACTTGTATGTGCGTCGTTGTGAGCATGTGTGCCGACAGCCTAAGAAGGGATCGGAACAGAGCTCCATCCAGGGCGGATGTTAACCCACCACTCTAACTGGACACGTGAAGTCGGGACTCTTATCAAATCCTGACCTCGTCCCGGCTGGAGGGACAGGCTGGATCGCGTCCTTCGCCAGTAGGAGCGCGACCTGCGCAGGCAGAAGAGAGGCACGCCTGCCGAATAAAGAATGTAAGGGGTACCTCTGAGTCTGGGCGGACGCCTGGAGCCGGGCCGTACCGTCCGCATCAACCAGTGTAGTGGTATCAAGGGAATGTTGACCGACGTGACCGTGGTGGGGAAGCCTAGGGAAAGACAGGGAAGGAGACAAAACCCAGAAGGATGAACGTCCTGGAGAAGTGTCTAACTGCACTAAGCAGTGCTTACCTTCTTCCCTGGTTCCCGCGCTGGCGACATCCGGTCCCGAGTCTGGTTCCGAGGAGTGGAAGTGCTGCTCAGGAAGGAAACTCGGGGCCGGGGCCCCGGAGGTGAGAAAGTCGGGTCTTTCTGTGATTTCAAATGAACGGCTACGTCCCGCTTCCAGCGGGAGTGCCGACAGAGTAGCTCTCTCCACCTCCGGGGTGCTCGCATCAGGGACGCTTCGAGGCTTGCCTGCGAGGCGAGCGGCGTCCCTCTCCCACGGGCAGCTCGACGTCGGGCTGCGAGCCTGGATCGTGTGGCTCAGCAGGGGACGGAGCTGCAGGGGGACGCCCTCGGCGACGGGCAGGCGGAGGCGGGGGCCCAGGTGGCGGAATGGTAACTTCGCGGCGGGGCAAGATATGTTGGATTGCCTCCGTCTGCCTCTGAACCGTTGGAGAACTATTTTCCTCCTGTGGAGCGCCAAAGGAGACGCCCAGCCCGAATGGCGGGGAGGCGTACTGCTCTGGCATCTCGACGGGGGTATGCTGATGGGCGGAAGATCGCAGGCTTTTGGGGCCGGCGGTACGTTCGACGCCGCTGAGCAAAACCCTACACGGTGTCGCCGAATAGGCCGCTTTGGAAGATGGGAGAGTCGAGAAAGCGAACTTTGTCGGCCTCCGCCATCTGGGCCAGAGTCAGCCATAGGTGGCGTTCCTGGACATCACCTGACCAAGGGAACGCGCCGCGAACTTAGTGGCCCGAAGGGCGAAGTCAGTGGAGGCGCGGAGTTCTTCAAATACCCCCTGGTCAGGACCACTCTCGTGCAGGCCTTTAAGTGCCTGCGCCTGGTACACTTGCAGTGTTGCCATGGCATGCAGGGCGGTGGCAGCGTGTCCAGCGGCGCGGAAGGCCCAGCCGATGAGGGCGGAAGAAAATCCACACGCCCTGGAAGGGAGACGCGGACGGCCCTGCCAGGCGGCTGCGCCCCGCGGGCAAAGGTGCACTGCGACGGCGTGCTCGACCCGGGGGACCGCCACGCACCCCTTGGCTGCCCCGCCATCGAGAGTGGCGAGGGGAGAGGAGCTGGAGTGCGCTTCAAATGAATAGGGAGCGCGCCATCGATTTTGTCAGCTCCTCATGCATGTCCGGTCAGAACGGGACCAGGGGGGAGCGTGGCGCTGCCGCCGGTGCCCCCCCCAGGAACCAGTCGTCCAGCCTAGAAGGATTGGCCGGAGGCTCCTGGGGAACCTCCAAACCGATCCCCCCCGGCTGCCCGGAGAAGCATAGCCGACAGTTCGACATCAACATCCGGAGGGGCAGCGACCGCGGGTGGGCGCTGCGCCGCGGGAAGAGAAGTGTCACCGTCTGACTCTCCCTCTGATGCTGTGACAGACATCTCATCCTCTGCAAGAGCACTGAAGGAGACGCTCGGCCCGCCAGGCGGGGAAGCGTACTGCTGCGGAAACTCAACGGGACCACGCTGAGACAGAGAAGTCCGCAGGGCTTTTTTGAGCCGGCGGAACGTTCTCTACCATAATTTGAATGTCCCCCCCCGGGCCTCACCGCGGTGGCCGAAGCGCATTGGCGGCTCAACGGCTGACCGCGGGAGGGAGGCGGGGGGAGCCAGCTCGCGAATGAGCGGCGGGACTTCAGCGTGGCCATGGTCATGCTTTCACCGCATGAACCATTCGTGAGCGCCACCCCAGCGTGCTCAAAGCCTAAACACGTGAGGCAGCGCTCATGTCCGTCTGCTGAGGAGAGGAAACTACCACACCCAGAAACGCACGGCCGAAAAGACATTCTGAAAAGAACGTCTGAAACGGCTGCTAGAAATTGCTCTTTTGTGATCCTGGTTGCCCAGGGAGGCGCCGCGGGGCAACCGTGCACTCGCCGGGGCTGCTCGCTGGAAATGCAAAGGCTTTATATGGCCGTGAAAACGGCCGCCCGCAGGATCACGCTGGCGGCTGCCAAACAATGCTCTTTCTGTGAAACACTCTTTTAGTTTTGGCAGCGCACCAGCCGGAGGGAGCATAAACTCTGAAAAACTCTTCTTGAAGTCTTATCAGCTGTTTAGAGGCTCGACACATCGGCTCTGAAAGCAAAAGTCTGACTGAGTGGTGCGCACGTCCACTCGCCAATTTTCAATTGGCCTATTTAATAAGGCTCAGGTGTGCAGGTCTCCTACCCTCTTGATGGAGGCCAATGCAAGCAGGAGCAGAGTTTTCATTGAAAGAAACTTTAGCTCTACTGTCTGCAAAGGCTCAAAGGGAGCCTGCTGTAGTGCTGTAAGCACTAGAGACAGGTCCCAAGAGGGTACAGAGGGGGGCCTAGTAGGATTTAGCCTTCTGGCGCCCCTAAGAAACCTGGTGACCAGGTCGTGCTTCCCTACCGACCTTCCCTCTATGAGGTCATGGTTAGCGGAAATAGCAGCCATATAAACTTTAAGGATTGAGGGGGACAGCCTACGCTCCAACCCTTGCTGCAAGAAGGAAAGGACGGCTCTGATCGGGCATCTTTGGGGGTCCTCTCCATGGGAGGAACACCAATCAACGAATAGATTCCATTTTAAGGCGTAGGCATGTCTGGTAGACTGCACTCGCGCCGAAGTAATAGTGTCAACTACCCCTTGGGGTAGGTCACTTAGAACCTCCGCGTCCCGTCCAGGGTGCCATAGGTTGCCCCGTCTCTGAGTCAGTAGATCCTTCCTCAGAGGAACTTGCCAGGGAGGGGCTGTCGCGAGGAGCATAAGTTCAGGGAACCAGGTCCGAATGGGCCAATAAGGGGCTACCAGAAGGACCTGCTCCTCGTCCTCCCTGATCTTGCACAGTGTCTGTGCAAGAAGGCTCACTGGGGGAAACGCATATTTGCGAAGGCCCCGCGGCCAGCTGCAAGCCAGCGCGTCCATGCCGAGTGTTCCTTCGGTCAGGGAGAAGAAGAGCTGGCAGTGGGACGTCTCCCGGGAGGCGAACAGGTCTACCTGAGCCTCGCCGAAGCGTCTCCAAATCAGCTGGACCGACTGGGGATGGAGTCTCCACTCTCCGGGAAGCGCAGCTCGTGAGAGCTCTTCGGCCGCACGGTTGTGCAACCCGGGAATGTGAATGGCACGAAGCGACCTCAGATGCTTCTGACTCCACAGGAGGAGATGACGGGCGAGTTGCGACATGCGACGGGAGCGTAGACCACCTTGTCGGTTGATGTACGCAACGGTCGCAATGTTGTCCGTACGGACCAGCACGTGCTTGCCTCGTAAGGGCCCCTTGAGTCGGAGCAGGGCGAGACGTACTGCAAGCAACTCGAGGCAGTTGATGTGCCAAGTTAGCTGGGGGCCCGTCCAAACCCCTGAAACTGCCTGTCCGTCGTACGTGGCTCCCCAACCGGTGGTAGAGGCATCCGTGTGTACCACAGCATGCCTGGAGACCTGTTCCATGGGTACTCCTGCCCATAGGAACGAGAGGTCTGACCACGGGATGAAGGTTTGGCGGCAGGCCGGTGTCATTTGAACCCGGTAAGAGCCGCGTAGCCACGCTCTCCTCGGGACTCAGCCATGAAGCCAGTGTTGAAGCGGTCTCATATGGAGCAGCCCTAGCGGTGTAACTGCTGCTGCTGCTGCCATATGCCCCAGGAGCCTCTGAAACTGTTTCAGTGGGACCGCCGTCCTGCTCTTGAATGTATTCAGGCAGTTCAACACAGACTGAGCACGTTCCTGTGTGAGGCGTGCTGTCTGACTGACCGAGTCCAGTTCTATACCGAGAAAAGAGATCCTCTGAGTTGGAGTGAGTTTGCTCTTTTCCCAGTTGACCCGAAGGCCCAACCAGCTGAGGTGTGTGAGCACCAGATCCCTGTGTTCGCATAACTGACTCTGAGACTGTGCCAGGATAAGCCAGTCGTCGAGGTAGTTGAGAATGCGAATGCCCTGTTCTCTGAGGAGAACAAGGGCCGCCTCCGCGACTTTCGTGAAGACACGGGGGGAGATGGACAGCCCGAAGGGGACAGACACATCTGAAAATGTGTTTCAGTGTGAGCATCTTGAACGGTATCCTGTGAAGGGCCCGGTTCAAAACGCGCAGATCCAAGATCGGCCGTAACCCGCCGCTTTTCTTGGGTACTATGTAGTACGGGCTGTAGAAGCCCGACCTCATATCTGCTGGAGGGACCGGCTGTATCGCTTCCTTCACCAGCAAGGTAGCGATTTCTGCACGCAAAATGGGAGCATCTGTGGCCCTCACTGAGGTGAAGTGAACACCTCTGAATTTGGGAGGGCGCCGGGCGAACTGAATCGCATAGAGTCTGATGGTCCGGAGGAGCCAGCAAGATGGGCTGGGAAGCTCTGTCCAGGCTCCCAGGTAGTGTACAAGCGGCACCAGGGGGACCACCGACGTATCCGCGGGGGAGCAGCGATAGGGGGCGCAGGGACCCCGGCCGGGCGTCTCGTTGCCAGTCCCACAATGGGGACATGACTCATCCACGAACGCTGCCTCAGCGTGTTGAATGCCCAGACACGTGAGGCAGTGTGCGTGGCAGCGGCGCCACAGGCCGAGTAGGCACTGCCGATCAGCGCCGACGAGTGCCTACAGGCCCGGGAAGGGAGCGACGGGTTATTGCCCCGCCAGGTGGAAGCGGCGCCAGGACAGAGCTGCATCGCGACAGCACGCTCCGCCGGCGGGACACCGGTATAGCCCCACGCTGGTCCGCCATCGAGGGTGGTGAGGGAGGAAGTCCCACTCGAGCGGTTTCGGGCAGTAAAAGGTGCCGTCCACGTTTGGGTGAGCTCTTCATGCACCTCCGGGAAGAAGGGCACTGGGGTGGAGCGCTGAGAACCAGTGCGGGCCACCCCGAGATACCAATCATCCAGCCGGGAGGGATCGGGACGTGATGGAGGGTTCCATTCAAGCCCTACCCTCTCGGCGGCCCGGGCAAGCATAGCCATCATCTCCGGGTCGGTATCCGGCACCGCTGACCGCCCAGCGGACGACAGTGTGCCGTCATCCTCCCCAGAGAAGTCTGGCTCTCCCTCCGATGCCGCGACCGACATCTGTTCGTCGGGGGGAGCCCCAAAGGTAACGGGTGGTACCCCTAAGGAAGGTCCAACCCGCTCCCTTGAAAGCTCCGGTGGCGACGGAGCGTCGGTGGAATTCCTCACCGTCACCGTCAGACCGGGCAGCCCCCTGCTTCCAGAGGTAACGCCTCCCCGGCGTTTGCCTGGGGGAACGCTTGATCTGGGCAGAGGGACTGGAACCCCGCCCCTTTGCAGGAAGCGGAGTCTGGTCCGCAACTCCGTTATGGTCATCTTCCCACAATGGGGACATGACTCATCCACGAACGCTGCCTCAGCGTGAGGCAGTGTGCGTGGCCATCACCCGGCGCCAGGAAACGGCCACATCCAGAAACGCACGGGGAGAAAGGCATGTTGCCTCGTCTTTACGCTAAAGACGCTCACCCATGGAGCTCCTTTAGAAATTCACTCTCTTAGGAATTTGCTCTTTTAGTGCTGAGGCGCACAGGGAACATAGTACATAGTACATAGTACAGACACTAGAGAGCTGGTTCTAGATTCTTCCTCCTCCTGCTATTCATTGCCATTTAGCAAAAATAGCCTGTTTGTGAGTTTGCGTGCATCTCTTAAAGCGACAGAACATCGACATGCTGCCGATTGTCATTAAAGTGACAGTTCACCAAGAAATTACTCACATGTTGACCTCTATTTTTTTTTGTGCTAAACACAAAATAATATATTTCGAAGAATGTGGATAACTGTAGCTGGTCCCCACTGACTTTGGTAGTGGGGAAAAATAAATCAAATACTGTGTTCAACATGGCCATCTTTGAGGAGAGCAACAATTCTAATTCTCAAATCCTCAGAGAGTTCTTTGCCATGAGATGCCAAGACTATTAGAGGTTCAGTAACACCCTGAAACCATGTTACATTACAGTGGTCAGGGTCACACAGAGGTTTTCCAAGATGATTGCAAGGGTCGATCGTTGAAGTTGAGTACTTGTTCTGTGCATCAGGTGCAGAACCTGGCTTCAAAAAACAGATGCATGAGTGCTTTAAAGGTTTTAAGAAGTAGTAGTTCAGCTTGCCAGTGCTCAGACCATACCCCGCACACTGCAACAAGTCGGTTTGCATAAGTATCGTCCCAGAAGGAAGCTGCATCTGAAGGATGCTCACAAGAAAGCCTGCAAACAGTTTGCTGAAGACAACCGGTCCAAGAGCATAAATTACTGGAACCATGTCCTGTGGTCTGATGAGACTATAAGATAAAGTTGTTTAGCTCAGATGGTGTCCAGAATGTGTGGCGATTCCCTTGGTGAGGAGTACCAAGAAAATTGTGTCTTGCCTACAGTCAAGCATGGTGGTGGTAGCATCATGGTCTGGGGCTGCATGAGTGCTGCTGGTACTGGGGAGCTGTAGTTCATTGAGGGAAACATGGATTCCATTATGTACTGTACATTCTGAAGCAGAACATGATGCCTTCCCTCCAGAAACTAGGCCGAATGGCAGTTTTCCAAAATGATAATGATCCCAAACACACCACCAAGATGACAACTGCCTTGCTGAGGAAGCTAAAGGTGAAGGTGATGGAGTGGCCAAGTATGTCTCCAGACCTGAACCTTATTAAGCACCTGTGGGGCATCCTCAAGCGTAAGGTTGAGAAGCACCATGTGTCTAATGTCCAGCAGCTCTGTGAGGAGTGGAAGAGGATCTCAGCAACAACCTGTGCAGCTCTGGTCAATTCCATGCCCAGGATGATTAAGGCAGTAACAGAACAATGGTGCTAACACAATATATTGACACTTTGGACAAGTTCACTTAGGGTGTACTCACTTTTGTCAGTAGCTATTTTGACAATAATGGCTGTGTGTTGAGTTATTTTCAGAGGACAGTAAATCTATACTGTTATACAAGCTGCACATTGACTACTCTAAAATATATCCAAGTTTCATTTCTATAGTATTGTCCCTTGAGAAGATATACTAACATGTTTGCTGAAATGTGAGGGGTGTACTCACTTTTGTGACAGACTGTATATAGTCGACTAAAACTAAAACAATTCCGATGACTAAAATATGACTAAAACTAAATGGCTTTATAGTCTAAGACTATTACTAAGACTAAATCAAATTAACATTGCAGTTCAGTCAAAAACCAGACTTCTATAAGGAATGAGTCCTGAGGATCTAACAGGATCTCATCTTTTCTGAACTGAACCACTTCTCTCTGTGAGCGCTCAGACGTCCAGCAGTCTCAGAGTAAGATGGAGAGGGGTGAAATGAGTTTGACCTGACTTGACCCCCGCCGTTAGCTCAACCACACCCCAACACTTTCCACACGTCAGCCCGACCCCGTGCTGAGCCTCCCGTCGGGTGAGGAAATGGCCTGTCTGCTACCTGCCACGAGAAAGAGACGTCATTACCCCATCAATTTTTTTATGGGTCTGTTTTCCGTCTCTCAGCCTTGCTAATGCGCTATTGAGAGCGTTAGTCACAGCTCTCTCTCATGCGATCCTCTGGCTAGCATGCAAGTGGAATCTCTGATAGATAGATAGAGGAGAGGGAGGGTTGAAGAAAGACTTAATACAACACTTGTGCGGGGGATTCTTAGTTATTAAGTCTCTAATTGATTCCTGCTCTTGTAATAGGTCACATTTACATCACAGTCTCTGAGGATTCATAAAAATCAAACAGCGCTCCTGGCATCATGAGCCACACATCCGAATATGGTGAATAAAGGTGAATGGACTTGCGTGCTTTACTATTAATACTAAGCAGATGTTTAGAGGAAACAGACAATTGTTATTAACAAATAGTCAAAAGTCATGTCACATTTATTTATATAGGGCTTTATGCAATACAGATTGTTTCATAGCAGCTTCAGAGTAATGAACAGGAAAAATAACAGTATTATTAAAGGTTATTCAGTTATGAAACACATTTAATTTCAGCTGTAAAGCAGCTCTACAGAAGTCAGTTCAGTGTTGATTCGATTCAAGTTTTATTAACAGTATTAATATTGTTGATCATTGATCATATGTAATGAATTCAAGCTCTATAGAATCACTGTCAGTATTCAGCTCAATGTATTTAAACATTTGCTCTCATCCAATAGTGTCAATGCGTCAAATTGGTATTACTGAATATAAAGTATTTTAAACAAAAACAAAAAGTACATAATGCAATTAAAAATTATACTTTTAATTGCATTATGTACTTTTGTTTTACATAATGCAATTAAAAATTATACTTTTAATTGCATTATGTACTTTTTGTTCATTGACAATGAAAATTGTCATCATTGAACACAAAGATTAAAATTACAAAAAAATATTATGTAATATATTGAAAAATAGTTTTTATTTTTATTATGCTTGAAACTAATTTAAATTATTTATTTAATGTTTTTGAGGAGTTGCACCACGTGACGAAAAAATCACTTAAAAATGACATCACTAATAAAAGAAGTTATTTTATAAAACTTAATTTTCACACATATCCATAAGGATATACATGAATGAGGGTCATCTCTATGAAATAATTAAATGTTTGATGTTTAAGGGTTTAAAATTACTTAAAATAATAATAATCAGCAAAGCAGGTTGTTGAAATATTATTATTATTATTTGGCATAAAAAAAGATTATACCAAACTGCTTAAAACTGTTTTTTTTTTTTGTCAGACCACATGACATTTTACAATTTAAACAGTTTGTTCATAAAAAAATTCTGAAATTTGAAGAAACATATTGACTTATTATAATTTGGCATAACAAAAGAAAAAATTATACCAAATTGTTTAAAGGTTTTGAATGTAATTTTCAAGAAGTTTTTTTTTAATTTAGTCAGACCACATGACATTTTACAATTTAAACAATTTAATCATACAAATTTGGACATTTGAAGAAACATATTGACTTTGGCCTTGTTGTTGTTATTATTATTATTATTTTAGTCACACCACGTGACATTTTACAGTTTAAACAGTTTGTTTATAAAAATTATGATATTTGAAGAAACATATTGACGTTTTATTATTTTTATTATTATTAATATTTGGCATAACAAAATAAAAGATTATAAAATTCTGACATTTAAAAAAAAAACTGATTGACTTTGACCATTATTATTATTATTATTATTATTATTATTATTTGGCACCACATGACATTTTACAGTTTAAACAATTTGAGCATAAAAATTCTGACATTTGAGAAATGAATGGACTTTGACATAAAGCAGAAGACCAGAAGTCTTCTTCATTGTCCAGGTGAGCATTTGCAAAGGCCAAGCGGGCTTTTGTGTGCCTTATCTGGAGAAGTGGTGTCCTCCTTGGTCTGCGTCTGTGAAACCCAGTGGTGTGCAGTGTCTGTGGACTGTCTGCCTTGAGATGTTGCCACCAGCAGAGCCCAGATTCATCAGGATGGCCATGGTGGTGATCCTTTTTTACCTCTTTCACTGTCCTCCTGGCCAGCACAGGTGTCACTTTTGGCTTCCGACCACATCCTCTGAGATTTTTCACAGTGCGGAACGTCTTGTATTTTTTAATAATACTTTGCACTGTAGCCACTGGAACTTCAAAACATTAAGATATGGTCTTAAAGCCCTTTCCTGACTTGTGAGCAGCCACAATGCGCAGCCGCAGGTCCTCAGTGAGCTCCTTTGTCTTAGCCATGACTGTCCACAAACCAACAGCAGAGAGCTTCTGTTTTTCACCTGTTGAGTTGATTAAAACAGCTGTTCCCAATGAATCAGGGTAATTAGGATGCTTTAGAACAGCTTGGACTATTTGGAATGGTATAGAACTTTGGATTTTCCCATAGACTGTGACAGTTTGCAAAGGGTATGAATAATTTTGGACATGCCACTTTTTGTTCAAATGTAAATAAAAGCTGAGAAATATTTTTTCCCACAATGATGCCTCTTGTACATCATCTTATTATCTTTTGGGAGAAGCATGTGCCATTTCTGGTCAAAAAAACCTTGCTGATGAATAAAAGTAACTTTAAGTCAAAATTTGCCAGGGGTATGAATAATTTCAGGCTTGACTGTATTTGTATCACTGATATATATTTCAGTCAGCCTCTCATTAGTGCTCAAACTCTCTCGAGCCTCACTGCAACATTTGGTAATCCTCATAGACGTTGCCTTCTGCCTCCACACACACACATACACTTACAAACGCGCGCACACACACATTCACACAGATCTCTGTGGACATTCAGGCTCATGGCTGGCAGTCAGTAATGTTTTATAGTGGCTAGGTAATGAGAAGCTTTGTTGGCGAAGCATGACGTAATAGGTCAATTTGTTAGGATTAGCAATGCATTATCATTAAAAGGTGTCTGACTCATTGCACATTTACAAGTGAACACATCATACCATTGTTTTGCTGTTTTTACACGGTGTGTTTGCGTTTTGGAAGAATACACTTGTATTTATCATTTAATAACAATCTCTGTAATGGAAAATAAATGACGCCCTCCATTCAGGAGAGATTCTAGGATTTCAGACCAAAGGAGGCCTTAGTCATTTAGTGATCATGAGTCGATGTGGCATAGAGACATGTCACAAGTTTGAATGATGGTTGAATGACAATTCAATTCTTAAATTGTTTTTAACTAATTACAGCACCTGCTTTGATGTGTCAGTTGTCTGCAGCTGTCATTATTTACTCATCTTCATGTTATCTTAAACTCATTTGACCTGAGTAAAAATACAAGTTAAGTCATACTGTTGAGCTTCAAAAGGTGAAAGATTTCTGAGAGGAGAAGGCTGAAATTGTACTTCAAATTCTTCAAATTCTCTTCTACATCAAATTTGTTTGCACTTCTTGTATGATGTTTTTATGGTGCTTTTTCGTCCCTTTTGGAGCTCAACAGATCATTCTGCTAAAGGTTTGTTTTTGTGTCTCATAGAAGATAGAAAGTCATGCAGGTTTGGGACATCATGAGGGTGAGTGAATGATGATAGAAGTTTCATTTTCAGTTTTTTTTTCATCACTTTAAAGATCTGGGCTTGTATCCAATCTAAAAAAAGAAAAAGAAATGCACTTAATTCTATTGAATGTACTTGTATTACACTTATAATGTACTTCAAATCTTAAAAATTGTACTTGCAGAAAAAAAAAGTTCACTCAAGTGCATTTAAAAAGAGTTACCTTTCATGACTATTTCTTAACACACTTAAGTATTTGTGTTTTTAAAAAGTGCAATTTGTGATAATGTCAGAATAAAAGATTCACCTTAAAGTACATTTTAAATCATTGTTTTAATAATGTTTTGCTATTCTTTAAATTCATATCACGCTTATATCAAGTTTATATCACGGAATTCAGAGAAAAAAAGGCTGAATTGCAAGTTTATATCACGCAATTCTGAAAAAAAAAAAGTTGAAATTACGAGTTTATATCACGGAATTCAGAGAAAAACTAGTCAGAATTGCGAGTTTATATCATGGATTTTGGAGAAAAAAGTCAGAATTGTAAGTTTATGTCATGCGATTCTGAGACAAAAAGTAAAAATTACGAATTTATATCACGGAATTCAGAGAAAAAAGTCTGAATTGCAAGTTTATATCACGCAATTGTGAAAAAAAAGTTGAAATTACAAGTTTATATCACGGAATTCAGAGAAATAGTCTGAATTGCAAGTTTATATCACGCAGTTCGGGGAAAAAAAAATCTGAATTGCAATTTTATATCACGGAATTCAGAGAAAAAAGGTGAAATTACGAGTTTATATCACGCAATTTTGAGAAATAGTCTGAATTGCAAGCTTATATCACGCAGTTTGGAGAAAAAAGTCAGAATTGCGAGTTTTTAATCAAAGAATTTGGAGAAAAAAGTCAGAACTGAAAGATATAAACTCGAATATATCCTACAGTTTTGACTTTATATCTCACAAGTCTGACTTTATAACTCGCAATTGTGTATATATCAGATAATTGTGGGAAAAAAGTCAAAATTTTATATTAGAGTTTTATATTTTGAGTTTATATGCAATTCGAGAAAAGAAACCCCTCAGAATTACAAGTTTATAACACGCAGTTCTGAGAAAAAAGTCTAAATTATGAGTTTATATCACGGAATTTAGAAAAAAGTCAGAATTGCAAGAAAAATGTCAGAATTGAGAGATATAAACTGTTTATATCAAGCAATTCAGAGAAAAAAGTCAGAAACACGAGTTTATATCACGGAATTCTGAGACAAAAGTCAGAATTGTGAGTAAAAAGTCAGAATTGAGAGATATAAACTCACAATTCTGACTTTTTTTCTCACAATTGCAAGTTATATCCTGCAATTTTGACTTTATTTCTCACAATTCTGACTTAATAACTTGCAATTGTGTATATATCAGACAGTTGTGGGAAAAAAAGTTTATATATTTTATAAATTCTGAGTTTATATGCAATTTGAGAAAATAAACCTCTCAGAATTACAAGTTTATATCACAGAGTTCTGAGAAAAAAGTAAAAATTACAAGTTTATATCACAGAATTCTGAGAAAAAAAGTCTAAATTATGAGTTTATATCATGGAATTTAGAGGAAAAAAGAATTGCAAGAAAAATGTCAGAATTGAGACATATAAACTTACAGCTGAAGAAAAAAGTCAGAATTGTGAGATATAAACTGTTTATATCACAATTGTGAGGCAAAAAGCCAGAATTATCAGTTTATATCAAGCAATTCAGAGAAAAAAGTAAGAATTGTGAGAAAAAAGTCAGAATTGAGAGATATAAACTCCCAATTCTAACTTTTTTTCTCACAATTGCAAGTTATATCCTGCATCCATATATGACTTTATTTCTCAAAATTCTGACTTAATAACTTGCAATTGTGTTTATATCACACAATTGTGGGAAAAAAGTCAGAATTACTCATTTATATCACGCAATTCTAAGAAAAAAAATCAAAATTACAATTTAACGGAATTTAGAGAGAAAAAGGTCAGAATTGCGACTTTAAATCATGCAATTCAGAGAAAAATGTCAGAATTACGAGTTTATATAATGCAACTGGAGAAAAAGGTCTTTCATGTAAAGATGTTCCTAAGTCCTACTTAATTACATCGCTTAAGTAAACTTTCTTAAGTTTAGCTAACTGCATTTAATACAATATTAAACTATAATTAATTTTCCTTTAATTGCGATAAACATGCAGTTAGGTGTCTAAAACATTTCATCCAGTTATTATTTTAAAGTACATTATTTTCATAAGTACTCTTTCCAATATTATGTTAAAGTGTACTTCTTTTTCACAAGGGAAGGGCTGCACGTCTAAATCAGTTGTGTGTCAATAAATAAAGATTCCAGACTGACAGATCCATATTTAGTTCAATATTTGCTTATGTGTCTCTTGCGCTTCACTGACACTGAAATGTAGGACACTTTCAGCACAGAATCATGCGGGACCATTTAAATGTGATTTTCCATTTTTCCACTTAAAAGGATTACAAATGTTTTAAACCCAAGCCCACTGGATAAAACTTTAAAATGCGTCACTTTTATATCAGACCAGTCGGATATATCCCGTCTAGCCTTCACCGGTCAGCTGGCTCACCGTGTGCTCATAAATGTTCAAAGCGATCATTAAAATGCCTTGTGAGATGGTCAGTTGTGGCACAGCTGTTGTGACTGAATGCTAAAACACTAAGCAGAGTGTCTTCCTTTCTAATTCCTTTCCTCCTTGTTCCATGTCTTTCTGTTCTTTCTCCATCTCTGGCTCTGTGGAAGGGCCTTCCTAGCATTCCTGCTCTCAGCAGGCTGCCCTTGGGACTCTGCCAGAGGTTAATACAGATGTTTCTGTGCATCTGCTGGCCAAAGCAGCTGTGCGGGGAACTTTATCTGCTCAAAGTCCACACACACACACACACACTCTCTTACCCCCCACCTCCTTCTGTCCCTGTTTCCTCACACACACAATCTAATTTGTTACACTGCTTTTCCAACACTCTTTTCTAAGCGTGCAAACTGTAGGTCTAGACATGTCAGTTCCTTCTTGTGTTCGCTGTTTGTTGATGTGACTGGCGCAGATGGACAAGTCTTGGAAGTTATAACAAACAATAGAGAGTGAATGAGAGGAAGATTACCTCTTATTAGGAGAAAATTTTCCCATCGGCCTGCTTGGCACCAAATAAAAGGGAGGTTTTTGACAGAATTTGTTTCCTCTTGTTGAGTTTGATTAGTGCTCATGCCTTGACATGTTACTTTTATACCGCTTGGAGATCATAATTGCTGCGCTCTGTTCACTATTCACTTCTTTTTGCTTTTGTTTTATCACTTCTGTGGAGAATCAAGCACAACCTGCCGGTTTGTTGTTGGTCCGGGCGCAGTTTTCTCTCTTACCCCCTCACACAGCTCCAGAGCATCAACATTGTGTAACATTGTTTCAGAGAAGCAGGCCACAGATCTTGCTGTGCTGGGAAATATCAGAAAAAGGACAACAAAAGATTCCTCAGCTGTTTTCTTTAGTCCAATCGACACAATATAAAAAAGGGCAAGAAGAATGTGAAAAACAACTGAGAGGAATATCAGTGCATTGATGTAAAACTCGAGTCATTTGAAAAGCTTGACATTATCTTTAAAAAGATAATTCACCCCAAAATAAAAATTCATTGTTAACTTGGCTTGTACTAGAACACAGAGTCTATAACTTTATATGTATTTGCATATATTTACACTTTTTGCAATGGCTATTATTTGCATTGAAGCCCATTTTATCCACATAAAAAAAAAACATGCTTATGTGAATCATAATAATATTCATATTAATTATTTGATATGTTGAGGCAAAAGTATGAAAGCCCATTTTTACACGCATAATTATGAAATAAACAGTCAGAATTACGGTGTTACAATAATGAGATTAAAAACTCAATATTATGAGATGCATAATTATTAAATAAAGTCAAAATTGTAAGAAAATGTTGAAATGATAAGATACCAAGTTACAATCATGCAATAAAAGTAAACAATCCTGACGTAAAAAGTCAATATGTTGCAATTTTTGTCATAATTGTTTTTTTAAATCTCATAATAATTAAAATTTTAATAATTTGAGTAATTTTACATTTTTTATCTTTTAAATGTTACTTTTCATAATTTAGACTTTTCATGTCATGAATATAACTTTTTATCTCACAAATCTGACTTACAGTATCTCTCAAAAGTTAATACACCGCTCACATTTCAGCAACCATTTTAGTATATCTTCTCACATATATTTTAGAGTAGTCAATGTGCAGCTTGTATAGCAGTATAAATTTACTGTCCTCTGAAAATTACTCAACATACAGCCATTATTGTCAAAACAACTGGCAACAAAAGTGAGTACACCCTAAGTGATAACAGCAGTATGTTTATTCATGCAAAGCCACATGTCCTATTCCTCATGTTTATGTATTTGTCTTCTTGACAGGACCATACAAAGTTGTGTATCTTGTATTAGAGCAGTACAATTCTCTCATACTGATCACTGGATGTTCAACATGGCATCTCATGGCAAAGAACTCTCTGAGGATTTGAGAATTAGAATTGTTGCTCTCCACAAAGATGGCCAAGGCTATTAGAGGTTCAGTAACACCCTGAAACCGAGTTACACTACAGTGGTCAGGGTCATACAGAGGTTTTCCAAGATGATTGCAAGGGTCGATCAACAAAGTTGAGCACTCATTCTGTGCGTCAGGTGCAGAACGTGGCTTCAAAAAACAGATGCATGAGTGCTGCCAGCATTGCTTTAAAGTTTTAAATAAGTAGGTCACCTTGTCAGTGCTCAAACCAAACGCCACACACTGCAACAAGTCGGTTTGCATAGGTGTCGCCCCAGAAGGAAGCCTCATCTGAAGCAGGCTCACAAGAAAGCCTGCAAACAGTTTGCTGAAGACAACCAGTCCAAGAGCATGAATTACTGGAACCATGTCCTGTGGTCTGATGTGACTATAAGATCAACTTTTTTGGCTCAGATGGTGTCCAGCATGTGCGGTGATGCCCTGGTGTACCAAGAAAATTGTGTCTTGCCTACAGTCAAGCATGGTGGTGGTAGCATCATGGTCTGGGGCTGCATGAGTGCTGCTGGTTCTGGGGAGCTGCAGTTCATTGAGGGAAACATGGATTTCTTTATGTACTGTACATTCTGAAGCAGAACATGATGCCTTCCCTCCAGAAAGCAGGCTGAATGGCAGTTTTCCAACATGATAATGATCCCAAACACACCACCAAGATGACAACTGCCTTGCTGAGGAAGCTGAAGGTGATGGGGTGGCCAAGTATGTCTCCAGACCTGAACCCTATTAAGCACCTGTGGGGCATCCTCAAGCGTAAGGTTGAGAAGCACCATGTGTCTAATGTCCAGCAGCTCTGTGAGGAGTGGAAGAAGATCTCAGCAACATCTGTGCAGCTCTGGTCAATTCCATTCCCAGGATGATTAAAGCAGTGCCAGATAACAATGGTGGTAACACAAAATATTGACACTTTGGACAAGTTCACTTAGGGTGTACTCACTTTTGTTACCAGCTATTATGTCCAAGTTTCATTTCGATAGTATTGTCCCTTGAGAAGATATACTAAAATGTTTGCTGAAATGTGAGATACTGTAAGTCATAACATTTTACCTCATAATTTTGATGAATCTTAAATTTGACTTTTTATCTCATAATTATTTATCTCATAATTTTGACTTTTTATCTTAAAATTATAACCCAAAACATGACTTTTCATTAAATAAATATAACTTTTTTAAGTTATAATAAATTTTGATTTCATTATTATGACATAACATCCCATAATTTAGATTTTTTTTCCAATCTCATAATTGAATTAGTATCGCAATTCACAACTTTTTAATCTCATTATTATGACATAGCATCCCATAATTTAGATTTTTAAAAATAATAATTTTGACTTTTTGTCTCATAATTAATTGTAAAAAAATTATGATTGTTTTTATCTCATAACAATTCAACTTTTAATAATTTGAATACTAATTTTGACTTTTCATGTCATAAATGTAACTTTGAGATATCTCATAATTGACGTATCTTATAATTTTTAATTAGTCAATTATCTCATAATTGAACTAGTATCACAATTTTGATTTTATTATTATGACATAACATCCCATAATTTTGACTTTTTAAAATTATAATTTTGACTTTTTATCTCAGAATTTTTTATCTCAGAATTTTTACTTTTTATCTTATGTGGTGCAAAATGAGCTTCCATACATTTGGTAGACCCAACACAGAAAAAAGACAAGAGATTTTAATCTCAGTCTGACATGGGCTCCTTTAGTTTCCAAACAGACTTACAGACTTAAGACTCACTCAACACTGCAGAGTCCATGGCTAAAACCCAGCCAGTGACCTGATAACCGATAACAGGCATTTCAGAAAATAAACACAGAAATAGATACACACTCACACATAACTCATCGACTCTTCACAGCTGAAAGGAGAAGAGAGCCAAAGATAAAGGATGTATTAGTAGCAGTGTTTGTGCTCAGATGCCTGCCTCCCTGAACCGATGCCAAACCAAACCCTGAGATCTGTACTTAATTTAGAAGAAAAACTTTTTAAAATGAAAAGGCTTCTACAAAGAGAAACGTTGTTATGCCATCAGCGCAAAAACCCAAGAAAAGATCATTCTAAGTCTAAGCGTGACATGTTGTGACAGAGCATCCATGTATTTGAATGTATTCCTGCATGTGTGTATATACTGTAAACAGGATCTTTTTGTACACAGAACCCCATAATGCATCACATGCTAATGAGCCAAATGAAAGCACATTACTCTAAAACTGAGCAATAACTGCAAACCATAGTTTATGAGGACCTGAAACGTGTGTCAAATTAGTCTGAAGAATGAAAACGGCAAATATTACATCAGTTTATTTTGGAAATGCTTAAACCACAGGCAGCTCGGAGCTAAACAGGATTCTTTCATTAATTCACTAAGAGGTTCTGGATCTAATTAAACTAAATAAACAAGAGTGCAACAGTACAGTGCCAACGGATTGTGATGTGTGTGATGGGCCTTTGCTAATGTGGATTGTTGTTTATTTTGCATTTCTGTGTTAGCTTATGTTATTCATCTGTACATTTGTGTGTACATTAATGTATATTGGTGGTCTCCGAAAAACACCTGCTGGTTTACAGCATGTAATTATGTCGCTTTTTATTATTTCAGAACTTGATCTGCAAGGTGTTTAACTAAGTGATTTCAGTGGCTGTGGCAAAGATGTTCTTTATGTTGTTAATCTTCTCTGTTGATTATCACAGATGAGATCGGCCTAGGATAATTGTTTATCCTAGGCAGTAATGAGATTAAAGGGATGGTTCACCCAAAAATTAAAATTCTGTCATTAATTACTCATCCTTATGTCGTTCCAAACCTGTAAGACCTTTGTTCATTTTCTGAAGGCAATTTAAGGTATTTTTAAAATCTAAGCGCTTTCTGACCCTGCATGGACAGCAACACAACTGACACGTTCAAGTCCTAGAAAGTTAGTAAGGACATCATTAAAATAGTCAGGATACCAGGATGCATGCATATAGTGCTATTTTTGTTTCTTTGCGCACAAAAAGTAGTTTCCCGCAGCTTCATAACATTACGGTTGAACCCCTGATGTCACATGGACTATTTTAATGATATTTTACTACCTTTCTGGGCCTTGAACGTGTCAGTTGCGTTCCTATCTATGCAGGGTCAAAAAGCTCTCAGATTTCATCAAAAATATCTTAAATTGTGTTGTGACAATGAACAAAGGTCTTATGGGTTTGGAACGCCATGAGGGTGAATAATTAATGACAGCTTTTTAGTTTTAGGGTGAACTATTCCTTTAAATGGGGAGCAATAAAAAGGGCAATGCCATGTGAATTTGATTTTGTGTAGGTAGAAGTACTTCAAAAATATTTCCACACAAAAAATTGTATAAAATATAATGTTTAAAAATGTACTTTAAAGTAAAACTTTTAATTTTGAAATTATTACAAAACACTTCAGAAGTGTAATTAAGTGAGCTGAGTGGCCATTATCATATCTGCAAGTTTTAAAAAACATACTTTTAAGATTTGAAGAGTACAAGTTTATACAAATACGCATTCAATAATATTAAGTGCACTTATTTTTCACGAGGGGACTGCCTAGCTTATATTAGGCTTTTATCTTATACTCTTTTGGCGCTTTTCCACTACACAGTACCAGCTCGCCTCACCTCGCCTCGGCTCGACTCGACTCGGCTCTGTTTGGTTTTCCACTGTGTAAAAGTTGTACCTGTACCGGCTTCCAGGTACTTTTTTTCGTACCACCTCCGGAGAGGTTCCAAGCGAGCTGAGCCGAGCTGAGGCGATACTAAATGTGACGTGAAAACACAGTAGACTGCTGATTGGTCAGAGAGAATCGTCACTATTCACTGCATCATCATTGCACGCGCCAGCAATAGTATCCAGAATAACCCCGCCATTTTTAAAAAGTTTGGCCAGAGATTGCGTGACATATCCAATCCATTACATATTATGGCAACTCGGAAGAATACGCCGTGGTCAAACGAGGAGGTGCAGACAGCGGGTGTGTGTCGCGTAGAAGATTACGTCACGGCAGTTTCCTGCAGCGTCGCTATGACAAACCAGGTACTATTGTGGAGGTACAGGTACAACTTTTACACAGTGGAAAACCAAACAGAGCCGAGCCGAGTCGAGCCGAGCCGAGTCGAGTCGAGCCGAGGCGAGCTGGTACTGTGTAGTGGAAAAGCGCCATTTGTACCTTAGAATTTTGAATTGATTAGATAAGATTGTGGATCAGTAGGAGATGCATTCGATGACAGAGTTTAAGTGTTGTCAAGAATTGGGCTACTTTTATACTGTGTTTTTTTTAAGCCTGGTTCAGACTACACGATTTTAACCTGATTATGGCACAATCTGCTTGACATAGGTTGTCTTGGGATAAACAACAATGAACGTCAAGGCGCAAGATTTAGTTGTTTTTCTCAAGTATTGTATCATAGTGGACAACAAGCAATGCCACATCTGCGATACTTCACCATGTCACCACAAAAACTAGCATGTTTAATTTTTTTCACTAGGCTTTGACGAGTACCATCACATCTGTGACACTGGCCAATAGGAGCACAGAAGCACCTTCGTATACAGTGAGTGAAAAAAATATTTGATTCCTTGCTGATTTTGTACGTTTGCTCACTGATAAAGAAATGATCAGTCTATAATTTTAATGGTAGGTTATTTTACCAGTGATAGACAGAATTGATTTGCATTTTAATGAGTGAAATAAATATGAATCAGCAAGATTTCTGGATCCCAGGGGTCTTTTATGCAGGTAACAAACTGAGATTAGAGCACTCTCTTAAAGGGAGTGCCCCTAATCTCAGTTTGTTACCTGTATAAAAGACACCTATCCACAGAAGTAATCAGTCAATCTGATTCCAAATTATCCACCATGGCCAAGACCAAAGAGCTGTACAAGGATGTCAGGGACAAGATTGTAGACCTACACAAGTCTGGAATGGGCTACAAGACCATCGCCAAGCAGCTTGGGGACAAGGTGACAACAGTTGGTGCAATTATTCACAAATGGAAGAAACACTAAATAAATGTCCTCCTTCAGTTTGGGGCTCCACAAAAGATTTAACCTCATGGAGTTTTAATGATCTTGAGAACAGTAAGGAATCAGCCCAGAACTACACGGGAGGATCTTGGCAAGGCAGCTGGGACCATAGTCACCAAGAAAACAATTGGTAACACACTACGCCGTGAAGGACTGAAATCCTGCTGCGCCCGCAAGGTCCTTCTGCTCAAGAAAGCACATGCACAGGCCCATCTGAAATTTGCCAAGTTGAACTGGGTGAAAGTGTTCAGTGGTCAGATAAGACTAAATTCAAGCTCTTTGGCATCAACTCAACTTTGGAGGAGGAGAATTGCTGCCTATGACAGGACAACTGCACTGCATCAAAGGGATGAATGACGGGGCTACGTACCATCAGGGCCAGGTCTTTGAAACCAGCCAAGGGATTGAAAATGGGTTGTGGATGGGTATTCCAGCATGACAAAGACCCAAAATACATGGCCAAGGCAACAAATGAGTGGCTCAAGAAGAAGCACATTAAGGTCCTGGAGTGGCCTAGCTAGTCTCCAGACCTTAATCCCATGGAAAATCTGTGGAGGGAGCTGAAAATTTGAGTTGCCAAACGTCAGCCTGGATAGGATCTGCAAAGAGGAATGGTACAAAATCCCTCTTGAGATGTGTGCAAACCTAATGGCCAGCTACAAAAAAACATCTTACCTCTGTGATTGCCAACAAGGGTTTTGCCACAAAGTACTAAGGCATGTTTGGCAAAGGGGGTCAAATACTTATTTCACTCATTAAAATGCAAATCAATGTATAACTTTTTTGAAATGCATTTTCCTGGATTTTTTTTGTTATTCTGTCTCTCACAGTTAAACTAAACCTGCCATTAAAATGATAGACTAATCATTGTTTGTCAGTGGGCAAACGTACAAAATCAGCAAGGGATCAAATATTTTTTCCCACACGGTATGCTTTCAAACAAGCCGAAATGAAAAAGAGATAATGGTATCGGCCCTGCTAGGTGGTATTATACAATGTTTGTGGAGCTATGGCAATAATACTCCTGCATTTATGATGTTTCCTTGGGTGACTACCGCAACAGAGTAAAAAAAAGTTAAATAAACACTATTTTACCTCAGTTCTCTTTGACAGTCCATACTGTCATCTTCAAGCAATCCAGATATGTGTCCACTATCAGGTTTTCTTTCTTTTTTGGGGCTTTTCTGACAACAAGACACTGTTTGCTAGCCATTGTTTGTTTATGCACATGGCTCATGGTCTAGTTCCGCCAAATTGATGACAGCACGCACATCTTTAAAGATGGCAAGCAATGAATGGTTGGGTAGAAACATCTTGTTCAGGACACAGTTATCAGAGTCAAAATCGCATAATCTGACACAGTGACTGTTGTAACCAACAAAAAGAAAATAGTGTAGTCTTGAAGTTTTTGACGAAGTTGAAGTTTTTTGGGGATTTGACCTTCTGGAATGCAGTTTTGAGCCATTTCCCTCCAGAACACGATTAGGCTATTTATAGTATGTGTACCAATTGGGCTGGTTTTGTTATGAAGACCTGGCAACCCTGTTGAACATACAGCTCTGCAAGAGGAACAAACAAGAGCAGATGAATGTAGCATGGATAGAAGGACTGTAAAGGACAGGATAGGGAGAAGCTGAGAAAGAAAGTTTTAAGGTGTCCTGCTGAGAAGAGGAAGAACACAGGTTGGGGCGGCGGGTGTGAAGGGGCTGATGGGCATGTGCACTAATTTGTTGTGTCACCGCGGCCTCTCCTCTCATCCTGCCTCAGAGGTGTCAACCTCCTGAAACGTGTCACACATTGACAAGGATATTTTTTGCCCAGCCTAGTTTATATCCCACAATACACCACTTACTCATTCCCCTACACTCTTAAAAATGAAGGTGCTTCACGATGCCATAGAAGAACACTGTAAAAAAAAGTCCTGTAAAAAAACGGTCAAATGACTGGCAGCTACGGCTGCCAAACAAAAACCGTAAAATTAAAGTAAAATATCCTAATTGAAACAAGGAAAAATCTGTAAAATAATGTTTTTTTTTTCTGTAAAACCTTTAATGAAAATTTCTGTAAAATTATTGTTTTTGCACTTTATTTCCATTAAGATATTTTACTGTAATATTACTGTTTTTGTTTGGCAGCCGTAGCTGCCAGTCATTTGACCGTTTTTTTACAAGATTTTTTTTTTACAGTGAACCTTTTTTGTCTAAAGAACCTTTAACATCTGAAGAACCTTTCTGTTTCATAAAAGGTTCTTTGTGGCGAAAGAAGGTTCTTCAAATTCTAAAATGGTAAGAAAAAAGAACCTTTGACTGAATGGTTCTTTGTGGAACCATTCTTCTATGGCATCGCTTCGAAGAATCTTTTAAAGCACCTTTATTTTTAAGAGTGTATACTGGGAATGTCACATAGTTCAATTGTAAGTCAAGATAAGTTAATACACTTGAAGTTTGCATTACCAATATGGTAAAATGCAGTATATAGGGAAAGAGAATATTTGAAAGAGCAACTTCTGTGCTGAACTACAGTGAATAAGACACAGGTTAGATCTTAATGCCTTGCTACGAGCTAGATTTGAAATACAGTGTGTTGTTGGGCAATCAGGAAGATGTTGGTGAGCTGTTTGGTGTAGGTTGTAAGTGATGAAGAGTGACATCATCTCTGTGGTTATTCTGTGTGTGTGTGTGTGTGTGTGTGTGTATCAAGAGCAGCTGCGCTCCGTTTAAATGTGAGAGGTCCGCTCGTAATCCCACAACTAAACAGGGTGTGCGTGTGTGTGGAGGAAGTGCTTGGTGAGATGCTCAACAGCTCCAGTGCTTCTTTCCTGTAGCCAACACATGTGAGAGACTGAGAGTGCCTGCCAAATTGAGCGGTTTGAGCATGTGCCCTTTAGAACAGCTTATTACAGAAGAAAAAACACAGACAGGAAATGTACCTCATACTTTATAGAACAAAAACAATGTAGCGGCAGTAATTCAATAATAACGACGAGATGAATGTAAATGTGTGTATGAACAAGAGACAAAGCGAATTAGAAAAACACGAGGGATAAATAATGCGTGTTTTCATTTGTCTATGTTTGACGGTGTGTTTCCAATTAGAGGTCACATTCATCTCATAATGGCTCTGCGCGCGCACACATACACAGTGTGTGATGAATCAGTGGGTTTTGGTCTGGCTGTATTGATGTGGTTCAGTGGAGGAAGGAAAGCTTGATTTCTATAGTAATTAAGTGCAGCACATTACAGCAAAATTAAATTTGTAACATAAAACAAAAAGAAAAGGTTTCTGTTGCAGATTTTCTCTTCAGTACATTGAAAAAGAATGAAAGCCATTGCATGAGTAACAAATAAAGATAACACAAGCATATTTTTCCAGCAAAAAAGAAGTTAATCATATAATAATCATATAATAAATAAAAAGTATTACAGACTCTTGTATGTGCTTCTTTTGAATACATAATTTCATTACTAACTGTTAAAAAGTATCTTCTAAATAGTATGAGTGTAATCTGACTTACAGTGTCAGTTGTGTCGCTTTTAGTGCCATTCTCATGAGATAGTAATGTGTCAATTGGAAACACACTTCAGAATCATACTGGACCTAGTAGGTCATCTGGGTACTTTTCGTCTACTGTTTCGTCAGTATGTATTTGGATATACAGTATCCCACAAAAGTGAGTACACCCTCTCATTTCAGCAACCATTTTAGTATATCTTCTCGTGGGACAATACCATAGAAGTGAAACTTAAATATATTTTAGAGTAGTCAATATACTCTGAGGATTTGAGAATTAGAATTGTTGCTCTCCACAAAGATGGCCAAGGCTATTAGAGGTTCAGGAACACCCTGAAACCGAGTTACACTACAGCGGTCAGGGTCATACAGAGGTTTTCCAAGATGAGTTCCATTGCAGAATTGCAGGTCAGCTTGTCAGTGTTCAGACCATACACCACACACTGCAACAAGTCGGTTTGCATAGGTGTCATCCCAGAAAGAAGCCTCATCTGAAGCTGGCTCACAAGAAAGCCTGCAATCAGTTTGCTGAAGACAACCTGTCCAAGAGCATGAATTACTGGAACCATGTCCTGTAGTCTGATGAGACTATAAGATAGACTTGTTTGGCTCAGATGGTGTCCAGCATGTGTGGCGATGCCCTGGTGAGGAGTACCAAGAAAATTGTGTCTTGCCTACAGTCAATCATGGTGGTGGTAGCATCATGGTCTGGGGCTGCATGAGTGCTGCTGGCACTGGGGAGCTGCAGTTCATTGAGAGAAATATGGATTTCATTATGTACTGTACATTCTGAAGCAGAACATGATGCCTTCCCTCCAGAAAATACAGTGCCTTGCAAAATTATTTATACCCCTTCATTTTTTTGTTGCAGCATTATGTTAAACTGCTTTAAATTACTTTTTTAAACTGAGTTAAACTGTGGCAAATTCATTTGAATGAGTATGATTTAGAAAGGCACAAACCTCTCAGAACAGGTCTAACAGCTGAAAATGCATATCAGAGCAAAAACCAAGTCCTGAGGTCAAGATAACTGCCTGTTGAGCTCAGTGACAGACTTCCGTTAAGGCAATGATCTAGGGAAGAGTTCAGAAAAAAATCTGCTGCATTGAAGGTTCACAGAAGCATGTAGCCTTAATTATTCATAATGGAAGACGATTGGAACAACTAGGACTCTAGAAAATGTCTGGCAGCCCCCATCCAAGCTGACAGAGCTTGAGAGATGAAAAGGTGAGGCAAAGAATGGCAGATAATTGCTAAATGCAGATGTGCAAAGCTTGTCACATCATACCCAAAAAGACTTGAGGCTGTAAAGGTGCTTCAACTATGTACTGAGTTAAGGGTATGAATGCAATGTACTTATTTCAGTGGGTGGCCAAGTATATCTCAAATTTGATTGGCTGAGCCGGTTCCAGTTGCGCTTTTCATTTGTGCATAGTGATGGGGAATTTCAGTAATTCTTCCTGCGGATTATATATAAATCAATACACCAGCAGGTGGCGACAACAGACTGTATTATGAATGAGTCATTGAATCATTCTCTCAAAAGATTCATGCCAACACATTGATTTATTGAACAAAGCGCTACTACCGTAGTCTTCGTTAATTTTGTTTCAATCTATTTTTTGAAAAGAAAACTAGTTGAAGTCGCAATTGACTTTTTTCCCCTCAAAATTGGACTTTTAATTCACAATTCTGAAATTTTTTCTAGCAATTGTGACTTTTTCTTTTGAATTATAAAGTCTAATTTTGAGGGGAAAAAAGTATGTTCTAAGAATTGCGAGTTTATTATCTCACAATTCTGAGAAATAGTCACAATTCTGAGAAATAAACTGACAATTCTGAGAAAAAAGTCTGAATTGTGAGTTTATATTTTGCAATTCTAAGAAGAAAAAATCACAGTTATGAGATATAAAGCAATTTTGAGTAATGAAATCTCGATTCTGAAAAATTACCTTGCGAAGTCACAATTATGATTTAAAGTCACAATTCTGAGAAAAAAAGTCACAGTCAGAATTGTTTATTTTGCAGTTCTGATTTTTTCTCAGAATTGCAAGTTTATTTCTGATTTTATAACTATAAATTGCAAGTTCATATCACAATCTGAGATGAGAACAATCTGAGAAAAGAATAATTGTGAGGTAAAAAGTCAGAATTACCTTTTTGTTTATTTTTTATTCAGTGGCTGAAACAGGCTTCCATAATTATGTAACATAATAGTAATATAATAAAAAAAAAACTGTATAAAAGAGGAAAAGGTACTGTAATTAAAATTTTTTGAAAGCATCTTTGAAAAATCAGTACGAAAAAATTCCTTCATTTTAACACAGTAAATTATACCCTATTATACCCTACAGACCCAGATTTTTTTTTTTAAATATAAAGATACAAATGAACTATAAATATACAGTTTTTCCTAAATAAAGTGTTGACCTGTTTGTGGTTGTCAAACGATAATTTAACATTTTCCTAAGTTCTGTATGAACTTGAGGAGGACTGACTTCATACATCTACTAAAAATGAACGAGTTGATTATACGTTATGTTCAAAATTTGTTGCTAAAAAGAAGTTGTGGTATCTTCACACAGCCGAGTTAAGGCTGGTTAGTGCCTTAACTCGGAATAAATACACAATGCCACATCAAAGCCAGACTAAATTATGCCTGCTCTGATTGACCTCAGCCTCTAGTATCAATGTATACAATTGCAATTGCTGTGTAAATGCATTCATGCCACATCTGAGCAACATTAAACAATCAGTGTAAAGATACCTAAATGCCACTTCAGAAGTGCTTCTGTACCACCTTCCAGTGTAAATTTGCCACTAGCTGTGGAGCATCATTTGTTTCGCTGATACATCTGTTCATTTTTTAATCTAGTATGGCAAATTTACATTGCAAAATGGCATAGAATTACTTCTGAAGCGACATTTAGGTTTCTTTTCACAGATTGTTTAATACTGCTCAGAGGTGGCATGAATGCATTTTCACAGCAATTACAACTAATATACTTTCATACTAGTGGCTGAGATGGGTAACAGCAGGCATAAATAGTCTGGCTTTTATCTGGCATTGCATCTTTATTCAAAATTTTGAGCAGGCACCAAGCAGCCTGTGTAAAGACGCTTTTAGTCCAGTCTAAACCGTATCAATAAATTACAACTTTTTTCATTTGTGACTATTAGCGACATTTACAATGACAGAATAATGAAACCATATTCACAGCTATTACATTTACAGAACTATGCACATCTTTTACAGTGCTCTTTAGGTATGAAATGTATAAATGTTATAGGAATGGAGCACATGTGCTCAATCTGCAGAGCTCCAGGTGGGCAACAGGTTCAGCAGGCCTCCAGGGTCACCATCATTACCTCTCCCACAAACACAGCGTATGCTGTGCACGTGTGTGCGACTGCAGAAGCAGGAGTGATGCAGGGCATGAGTGCTAATGGGATTGTTTGTGTGTTTGCGTGTATTGGAATAAAAAGGAAAAGCAGTGGAAACAGGCAGCTGTTCAGATGCCTGTGGATTGAGTTTCCCTAGCTGCTCATATAAATGCTGTCTCTCTCTCTTTCTCTCTCTCAGTAATGTTTATTTAACACAGGTAGGGCGAACATGCCGTTAGCCACTTGTTTCCTCCCAGAGGAAGTCATAAATGTGCCCGCTTGGGTTTAACTGCGCCCAGCCCGGCCGCTAATGACTGCCATATATGTGTAGAGGAAGAGAGATAGAGAATAAGATGGAAATGCAGGGATGATAAAAGTGAAGAGGTGATGTTTTAGAAGCTGCTGCCATCACGGAAAGGTGAGGAGATTATTCAGACGGATTTATTCTGGTCACCATCCAGAAACAACATGATTTTCAGACCAGTTTCTCATTCAGACTTTCTACCCTGTCTACAAGAATGTGAGGAGTTTGCCCAATCCACAAAAAAACATTCAGTTTACCAAAGGCAGATGAAACATGCTAGCTAGATGGAAAAGACACTAAAGGCTCTGATATACTTTAAGCAACCCCTGTTGAAAAAAAACAGCATATTGTATGCTGGTTAGGTCCTAAGCAACTAGCTCCTACTCAAGGCCAGCATAGGACCAGAACGTGGCAATCCTAAACCAGTTTATGACCAGTTTAAACTAGATCATGACCAGCTAAAGACCAGCTTAAACCAGCAACCGTGCTTCAAAACATACCTAACTAACATATACTGTTTTTTTCAACAGGCAATTGAAGAATGGAGTTTGTTTCAGTCTTTCGGATCTTAGCAAAGGGTTAATTACAATAAAGGGGTCAAAATTACACCTAAACACGAAAATTACAGCATGAGTTACTCACCCTCAAGCCATCCTAGGTGTATATGACTTTCTTCTTTCAGATGAATACAATCAGAGTTATATTAAAAAATGTCCTGGCTCTTTAAAGCTTTATAATGGTAGTGAATGGGTGTTGAGATTTTGAAGCCCAATAAAGTGTATCCATCCATCATAAAAAGTACTCCACACAGCTCTGGGTGGTTAATAAAGGCCTCCTGAAGCGAAAAATATCCATATTTAAAACTTAAAACATATATACTATATATTTCACCATAGCTTACTGTACCTTAAATATGAATATTTCTCTAAACAAATGCATCAATTCACTTTAGAATGACTTTATTTAACCCTCTGGGTCCTGAGGTGATTTGTGGACCCTTGAGATGTTTTGACATGCCCTCACATTTGTGTTTATTTCAACTACTTATAACATGCTATTGGCTTTTTTTTTGTATTCAGCACAAACTGTGCTACAATAATCTGTAAGTTTTTTTTTAGAAGAAAAAGACTATGCGTGGGTATCGAAAATTGATTTCAATTCCAGAATCAGATACTTAAGGTTAGGAATCAGATACTTCTTGTAAAATTAAAATTTCGATTCCGCCTATCAATTCCTATGTGCGGTTCTTTTCTTTTTCATCTGTGAGGACCCCACTTAGTGATCTGCAGGACCTTGCTCGCTAATCTAAGCGCTCCAAAGTTTGGCTACACTTGCGATCAGAAGTTGAAAAAGCAAAGTATAATATTTGTGATAAGCTAAACATGTTGCAAGAGAGGTGTCACCACCAACATGAAAAAGCACTTTAACAGATCGTTAAAGATCACGAACATGATTTAAACACCAACGTGATTATTTTTATTTTTTTTTGTCACAATGAAATCGAAAAGAATCGGAATCGATAAGAAGAATCTGAATCGGAATTGATCAAATTCAAACGATACCCAACCCTAGTGGTTAGTACGTTTTGGCAAAAAGTAGCTGAAATAAGCCATACTAAATAGTTCTAAATGAGACTTTTGAGTAATCAGTCTTGTAGGCTAGAGCGCTTACTTCGAAATGATGTGAAAATCATCCTGCTTATTTATTCACAGAAAACAATGTATTGATAGAACTTTTCTAAGACATGTTTTGTGATAGAAAGCCATATGCGAGGGAGTGACAATGGCCATGAATATTGAGTGATTCACACCTGAGGGACAAAGGGCCCTCCCCTAATGAGCCATCAGTCAGTAATGAACATGAGGAGAGTAAAATAATAGGGGTTTTTAGTTTATTAGTATTTTATTTACAACACAGTATAATCAAAACATACATAATGAAGGTCAAAGACACATTATTAGGCACACTGATCTAACCACAGAGATGTGAACAGACTTTGTGTCATTTCTGAAAACAGATTCAGTTCAGCAAGTGAAACAACTAAACCATACCTGATATTTAAGTGATTGCTGCTTGTTTCTATTGATTCAAGACAAAAACCATCACCAGTAGTCAAGAAGCTTATTTTACTGTAGAATATCAATGTAGTTGAACATGTGATGCTGGTACAACGCACTCAGAGGAAATCAGTTTAAGTTTGTGGTGTAGGTATCAGATCACTGAAAAACAAAACAAAAAACATCTGTGAGCATGGTAATATCAAGAACATCTGTGTTATGTATGTATATATACCCCCGGAGCCGTGTGGAGTACTTTTTATGATGGATTGATGCATTTTTTGGGCTTCAAAATCTTAACACCGATTCACTGCCATTATAAAGACTGGAAGAGCCAGGATGTTTTTAAATATAACTCCAATTGTATTCATCTAAAAGAAGAAAGTAATATACACCAAGGATGTCTTGAGGGTGAGTAAATCATGGGGTAATGTTCATTTTTGGGTGAACTATCCCTTTAAACCAAGACCAAATCTATTAAGTTTTGTATCTTTGGGTTTAGTTCAAAAATGACAGCGTGAACGCTAAGTGAACCAGGATTAAATGTGTCATTTTGGTTTTTTTTTTGGTTTGGACCAAAAAAAACAAGAGTATCGAACTACAAGTGTGTACACACCCTTCGTCAAGATGTTATGAATTGCCAAATTTTAATTCTGCTGCTTTTGATGTCAATTTACAATCCTCTTCTTTTTGGAAAACTGACTAAAAATGTGGTTGACTCATCTTGGGCTAATCACACATGCATATGATTTCATGTACATGAAATTTCATGTAGCAAATCACAGTTTTAATGTACACAGTTTTAGGCTATTGTTTAAGGACAAACCCTGTAATATGTCCTCAGACGATCAAATTATTTTATGGGGTATTTGAAAATGATACAAAAGAGCATCACAGGACTTCTGCGAAAGAACTGAAAGAGGGCTGGAGCTTCACATCTGCTCCACACAGTCCATAAAGTCCTCTTTAAAGTGGACGCCTTGTCAGAGAGATGAAGGGCCTGCCGCGGCTCAGCAGGGTGTGTTTGTCCGCAGTGGGAGCGCACCTGCACCGGGACGTGGGTTTGGGGTACAGGCTTGATTCTGGCTTTTGAGGGCTTTATGGATATGCGACGCACGCTTACTTGTGTCATCACTTCTGGCTGCTCTGAGCCTGGAGATCTTATTTATTGGTTACAGGGTGGAACAGAACAACTGCTGCAATCATTCACTCTTTCTGTGTGTGTGTCCACGTTTGCAGATGTTTCTTAGAGTAGATTTGCCATGATGTATCTGTAGCCACGTGCATTGTGTTTGTAGCCATGTGTTGTTTTGAGTTCAAGTGTGTGTGTGATCTCATTTAAGCCTCACATGTGCGCAGACAATGACGCCAAATGAACTGGGGGAAAATGCGAAGAGGCTCTTATTAAATAGCTCAACTATGACACTCCTCTGGTCTCACTCTGCTGATGCCATTGATGAACAGGTGGCCGTTTGAATCATTTGTTTCTGGTTTGGTCGAGAGCATTCGGAACACTGTGTAATTTTGAAGACGAGGCCAAATTGCTGTCACCTAGATTCCAGTTCTCTTGGGATCTTCTCTAGAAATCCATAAACACAGTGGATCCGAAAAGTATTTGGCCACACTAAAAATGAATAGAAGTCATTGTATTCGATGACAAAATGTGGCGTCTGCAAATGATTCTCAGAAAAATGTCATGTTTTTCAGCTGATGTCAAGGAGATTTTTAGTGAATAGGCCTATGAAGTCAGTTCTCCATAAGTTCACAAAGGTGTCCTAGTAGTCATGCTGCCTTTATTCTATCAAGTTTCCTAGTACACTCTTAAAAATAAAGGTGCTTTTGAAAGGTTCCTCACAGAGATGCCATAGAAGAACCATTTTTAGTTCCAGAAAGAACCATCTTTAAAGAACCATCTCTTTTTTACCATTTTATAATCTGAAGAACCTTCTTTCGCCACAAAGAACCTTTTGTAAAACAGAAAGGTTCTTCAGATGGAACCATTCAGACGAAAAAGTTTCTTCTATGGAATTGTGAAGCACCTTTTTTTTAAGAGTTAATTTGTTAATAAAAAATGGTGAGGAAAAATGTTTGTTGACGAGGTTTTTCCCAATAGAGTGTTTTCACAATGTGTCATCAATTGGCCATATTGGCACTGAATGCAAATGCCACTGAACCGAATGAAACTTGCATATTTTGCTGATTATTGCTGCTGAAAATGGTCAACTATTGTCATGTTTCGGGCTGTACTAATCGGTCAGACCAGGAAAAACATTTGGAGTACTATAGACGTACGTATAGATGTAAAAGTTATAACAAATCAAGGAAAAAAGACCCATTATTGGGTATTGACTATGAGAAAGAGAGTGAAATTTTTACAGAAAGAAAGAAAATATTATTACTGATTATTCCTGTAAATTTAATCATAGAAAAAGGAATATGGTCCCATGGATAAATGCAGATGTGAACGCTAAGTGAATTTGATGAAAGAAAGGGACCATGCTTTAAAAACCTCACTTAAAACTAAATTGAGTAATGATAGATATCGATATACTATGTCAAACGGATACTTCACCTAGTGAGGAAAAAATCTGCTTTAGCTTTTCGCAATTTCTTTACCACCGAGTTACTTAAAGGGATAGTTCACCCAAAAAATTAAAATTTGATGTTTATCTGCTTACCCCCAGAGCATCCAAGATGTAGGTGACTTTGTGTCTTCAGTAGAACACAAACAAAGATTTTTAACTCAAACTGTTGCAGTCTGTTAGTCATATAATGGCAGTCAATGGTTACCAAATGTTTAAGAGTAAAAAAACACACAGACAAAACCAAATTAAACCCTGCGGCTTGTGACGATACATTGAGGTCTTAAGACACAAAACGATCGGTCTGTGCAAGAAACTGAACAGTATTTATATCATTATTTACCTTTGATCCATCGCAAAGTTGTCCTGTCCTGAGCGCGTTCACCCCGCCGGCACGATCTGTCACGCGTATACGTCACTCGTTGTTTACATTAGTGCATATTGGCTTTTCAAAATAGTAATCCTGATTTGGCAACCAATTAAAAACTAAAAGATTATGTTTCTATGTGCAAACTCATCTGGGAGTGTTGACATTTCACTGACTACGTTGCCAGAGCATGTTGACATGTCGCGCGCTTACTGAACACGCTCCATACAGCTAAATGTTCTGGTGGATCAATGGTAAATAATGACATAATTACTGTTCAGTTTCTTGCACTGATCGTTATGTGTCTTAAGACCTTAATATATCGTCACAAGCCGCAGGGTTTAATTTGGTTTTGTCTGTGTATGTTTTTTTACTCTTAAAGATTTGGTAACCATTGACTGCAATTATATGACCGACAGACTGCAAAAGTTTGAGTTAAAAATCTTTGTTTGTGTTCTACTGAAGACACAAAGTCACCTACATCTTAAATGCCCTGGGGGTAAGAAGATAAACATCAAATTTTCATCTTTGGGTGAACTATCCTTTTAAGGAACTCGGTGGTAAAGAAATTACGAAAAGCTAAAGCAGATTTTTTCCTCACTATGATAGAAAAAGCCAGAGGCAATCCTGGAATCATTTGGAATCAGTTGAAAAATAAAACAGGACGACAAAAAGAAGATAAGAAAATTCTAGAACTTAAAGTAAAGGGAAATCCATAAACAATCCAGCTGATCCAGTGTCTTAAAATCTTAAAAATAAAGGTGCTTTGAAAGGTACTTCAAGCGACGCCGTAGAAGAACCATTTTTGGTTCCAAAAAAAAAAAAAACATTCAGGCAAAGGTTGTTTAAAGAACCATCTCTTTACCTTTTCATAATCTGAAGAACCTTCTTTCACCACAAAGAACCTTTTGTGAAACAGAAAGGTTCTTCAGATGTTTAAGGTTCTTTATGGAACCGTTTAGACAAAAAAAGGTTCTTCCATGGCATCGTGAAGCACCTTTATTTTTAAGAGTGTAGCAGTGGAGCCTGTTTTTAGCATAAGGCCTGTTAGTGACTCTGATGTTATGAGAACAGTTAGATCTCTTAAATCATCTAGAGCAAAAGATAAATATGGTGTCTAGAGTCTAGTTTGACCCTAATTAAACCTATTACTAAAGTTATTAAAGGAAAATTCCCAAGTGTATGGAAGTTGGCGATTGTTGTTCCAATATTCAGAAGTGGAGATCCCCGTTCTATTGATAATTATAGGCCAATTGGTATTTTACCCACTGTAAAGTTTCTCCAAGGTTATGGAGAAACTAGTTGCAGAACAGATTAGCAGTTACTTGAGTAGTAGTTCATTTTCATTGCATCCAATGCAGTTTGGTTTTAGAACAAAATATTCCACGGAAACCGCAAATTGTTTTTTATAGAAAATATGAACTGGTTTGTTTCCTATCAATGAAATCACACTTCAAAATCAATTTTGTCATTGTGGTTTAAGCGTGTTCCAGTGCTTGTATTGGTGTACACATGCATGCATTTACATTATCAGGAGTGTGTGTATGTGTGTCTGTTGTTTAAGCACATTCCTGGAGGTATGTTTAAATGGTGTAAGGATGAAGCAATGACAGCTTTGTGCACGTCATCCATTAAAATCTACAGAAAATGGAAAAGCACTTAGACCAAACCGTTTGATCTTCCCTGACAAAAGTACAGAAAAACTCAGGGAGATACAGAGAGAGGAAAACAGGAAGAGATGTGTGTTTGTGTGTGTGTGTGTGTGTGTGTGTGTGTGTGTGTGTGTGTGTGTGTGTGTGTGTGTGTGTGTGTGTACCTGGTATTCATCACGTTATGGGGACCAAATGTCCCCACAAGGATAGGAATACCAGTAGATTTTGACCTTGTGGGGACATTTCTTAGGTCCCCATGAGGAAACAGGCTTATAAATCATGCACAATGAGTTTTTTTGAGGAAGTAAAAGTGTGCACAATCTCCTGTGAGGGCTAGGTTTAGGTGTAGGGTGATAGAAAGTACGGTTTGTACAGTATGAAAACCATTACGCCTATGGAATGTCCCCATAAAACATGTAAACCCAACATGTGTGTGTGTGTGTGTGTGTGTGTGTGTGTGAGAGAGACTTAAAGAGATACAGAGCTGTCAAAAAAGTGTTGCTTTGATACACAAAGTCCCAAGTTAGTTTAAAAAATGAATTTAAGCCATATAAATGAACTATACTTTTACTTTTAAATACATGAATCATATGTGACCCTGGACCACTATAATTAGTCATAAGGATCGACTGTTGTTGTCTATTGCTATAAATATACCTGTGCTACTTAAGACTGGTTTTGTGGTCCAGGTTCACATAAAGTATTTCCCTGCTCCTTGGTTTAAGAGATGCTTAAATCTGCATGCACCTACTAGATCTGACTCATCTGACTCAGATTTTTCTGAACGTTTTCTCTCTCTTAAATTTGCCATTATTCAAATTATAATTAAAATATTTTGACTTATGGAAGACAATGTGAGTGCAGTACTTACCGCCACAATGTTAAGGAGTTCCGGGTGTTTTTGTGCATTGCTTTTTGGTTTCCAAAATGTTCTTATTGCTTAAAGGTAAAATGAGCACACTCTTACTGTAAGTCACTAGAATATTCTGGGTCTTCCTAGTTATGAAAGTCCTTAAGATAAATTCTAAGAAGTTTGTTACAATGTTTATAAGATGTGAAATTCTTGAGAAGTTCTTAAGTAATTTCTCGAGAAAATCTTATTCGTTTTTAAGAATTACTTGGCGGGCTTTGGTGTTGTCTGATTGTATGGCAGATCTTGCTGATAATACACGGCAGTTCTTTTTTTGTTGCTCTGCCCACAGATTGCCATAATTATCATAATAAGATTGCATACTATTTTTGTCTCAACTGGCTTGACCAGAGTTTAGCACTGTCATGATTTTACACTGTCATGTGTTATGATTTTAATTCAGCTTGTTATCAATTTAGGTTAGATTAGATTAGATTAAACTTTATTGTCATTACACATGTACAAGTACAAGGCAACGAAATGCAGTTTAGGTCTAACCAGGAGTGCAATAAGCAGCAAGTGCAGGATATAGGTATAATTTATAAGTTATAAGTGCACTAATGGGAGATATGTACAGGGAGAAACTATGGAAATTATTTACAGATGAAAGTATTGTGGACATAATTTACAGGCGCTATTAACAAGTAGAATGTACAAGTAGAGGAGCATAGTATGCAGGTTGTTGTTGCAACCTGCATACTATGCATACTGCATACTATGCAATGTAAGAGCTAATCTTAAAATGATTTGTTTACTATTAGTGAGCTAATCTCAAGATGCAGATGTCTCAAAAACAATCTTAGGGAAAGAAAGATATGAACATTCTTAAAGTCATAGTTCACCCGAAAATAAAAATTCTGTCATTAATTACTCACCCTCATGTCGTTCCAAACCCGTTAGATCTTCGTTCATCTTCAGAACACAAATTAAGATATTTTTGATGAAATCTGAGAGCTTTTCAAGGCTCAGAAAGGTTAGCAAGGACATTGTTAAAATAGTCCATGTGACTTTGTGGTTCAACTCTAATGTTATAAAGCTACGAAAATACTTTTTGTGTGTAAAGAAAACAGAAATAACAACTTTATTCAACAATTTCTACTCTACCATGTCAGTCTTTGACACGTTCATGAGAGTAACACAATGCATATGTGTGGTGCTGCTGAAGCAGGAGCCAGCATACTGACGTAATACGTCCATCTCTTTTTAGTTCATCATTTGTATATTCTGGTTCAAATAAGTAAAGCTGGGTAAAAATTTCAAGTCAGCCTTTCTGTCGCAATCTTCAGACATGTTTACGAAGACTGTTTTATGTAAAGCGTGAGTCTTCCTCTGCTTGTAAACAAAGTGCAGTACATAAAAGTCATTATTTTCTTTTTGCACACAAAAAGTATTCTTGTAGCTTCATAACATTAAGGTTGAACCACTAATGTCAAATGGACTATTTTAACGATTTCCTTTCTACCTTTTTGGGCCTTGAAAGTGTCAGTTGCGTTGCTGTCTATGCAGAGTCAGAAAGCTCTCGGATTTCATCAAAAATATTTTAATTTGTGTTACGAAGATGATTGAAGGTCTTACAGGTTTGGAACGACATGAAGGTAAGTAATTAATGACAGAATTTTCATTTTTGGGATAGTTTTGGGAAACTATCCCTTTAAGAGGTTTTGGGAATTCATAATATTGTAGTCAAAGCTCTTTTTCTTCTTTTTTTTTCTTAAAAAATTAGATGAACTTTTTTTTGCATTCACATCAGTAGATACAAGTGTTTTATTTACTATATTTTGCTTTAAATCTGGTTGTCAATGTTTGTATCATTTATCAGCAGAAAACAAAATCTAAAAGCGATTCCACTGATATAATTTCTCTGTGAAATTTTTTGCTGTGTTGGAAGCTGCATCCTCCGGAGGTTGCATGTCCCAGCCACATACGTCTTAGAGGCAGGTGCCCTTGAAAAAGAAACTGTGGTATTTTATACCACACTATGAATATCAGTCATTTTAATTATGGTTACTTTTCTTAAATGAGTCTTGATATACAGCATGCAGCCAGAGTTGTGGACTCGAGACGCATGACTCGAGACTTGACTCGGACTCGAGTCCCAAATTTGATGACTTGTGACTTGACTTGACATAATCAAAGAAGACTTACGACTCGACTTAGACTTGAGTCTAAGACGAAGAGTCTTAACGAGACTTAAGTCTTAACGAGACTTAACTTGGACTTGAACCCTGTGACTCGGCAAGTCTTTATGGCCAACCTCCTTAAAAAAATAAAAACAGAGTTCTGATGCAGAGGCCCTGCTGAAAAAACAGCCAGAACCAGCTTAGGCTGTTTGGCTAGTTTTAGCTGGTCAGCAGGCTGGTTTTAGAGGAGTTTTGGCCACTTTCCCAGCCTGGTAGACCAGTTAAAACCAGCTACTTCCGGCTTAAACCAGCTAAGACCAGCCAACCAGCCTAGGCTGGTTTTAGCTGTTTTTTCAGCAAGGAGACTCACTAAGTGAGCACTTGTATTGTTTTTATCTACATAATGTTTAGGATATAGAATTTTTTAGACATTTAAATTACACATAATCACTATAAATTACTTATAAGAAGTAATGGCGATGTATGTTGAAACAGCAGTAGCCTAATAATTGGCCAAATCATTCAAACATATATATATATTTTTTTTTTTAAATTCACGTGTAAACACTTGTATGTAGCCAACATATAAAGTTCACTCTATTCTTACTGTTTACAGCTAATAATAATAGACTATTATTGACATATATTTACTGTAGTAATTAATACGGAGACACTAATTTAGGCAAACAGCACTAATGACTTGTTTAGGACTTGAAGCTTAAAGTTGAGGACTTGGACTTGCCCGTCTTGACTTGGGACTTGTCTGTTTTGACTCGGGACTTGACTCAAGACTTGAATGCAAAGACTCGAGACTTGTGACTTGTAAAACAATGACTTCCCACCTCTGCATGCAGCCGACAAATGCAACCTCTGCAGGACACAGCATCTGACTGAAATGAGATGCACCAATAACGATAACTATGTAAAGATAACTACAGGTCCTTTTCAAAAAATTAGCATATTGTGATAAAGTTCATTATTTTCTGTAATGCACTGATAAACATTAGACTTTCATATATTTTAGATTCATTACACACAACTGAAGTAGTTCAAGTCTTTTATTGTTTTAATATTGATGATTTTGGCATACAGCTCATGAAAACCCAAAATTCCCATCTCAAAAAAATTAGCATATTTCATCCGACCAATAAAAGAAAAGTGTTTTTAATACAAAAAAAGTCAACCTTCAAATAATTTTGTTCAGTTATGCGCTCAATACTTGGTCGGGAATCCTTTTGCAGAAATGACTGCTTCAATGCGGCATGGCATGGAGGCAATCAGCCTGTGGCACTGCTGAGGTGTTATGGAGGCCCAAGATGCTTCGATAGCGGCCTTAAGCTCATCCAGAGTGTTGGGTCTTGCGTCTCTCAACTTTCTCTTCACAATATCCCACAGATTCTCTATGGGGTTCAGGTCAGGAGAGTTGGCAGGCCAATTGAGCACAGTAATACCATGGTCAGTAAACCATTTACCAGTGGTTTTGGCACTGTGAGCAGGTGCCAGGTCGTGCTGAAAAATGAGATCTTCATCTCCATAAAGCTTCTCAGCAGATGGAAGCATGAAGTGCTCCAAAATCTCCTGATAGCTAGCTGCATTGACCCTGCCCTTGATAAAACACAGCGGTCCAAAGTACTTTTTTCGGATGAAAGCAAATTTTGCATGTCATTCGGAAATCAAGGTGCCAGAGTCTGGAGGAAGACTGGGGAGAGGGAAATGCCAAAATGCCTGAATTCCAGTGTCAAGTACCCACAGTCAGTGATGGTCTGGGGTGCCATGTCAGCTGCTGGTGTTGGTCCACTGTGTTTTATCAAGGGCAGGGTCAATGCAGCTAGCTATCAGGAGATTTTGGAGCACTTCATGCTTCCATCTGCTGAAAAGCTTTATGGAGATGAAGATTTCATTTTTCAGCACGACCTGGCACCTGCTCACAGTGCCAAAACCACTGGTAAATGGTTTACTGACCATGGTATTACTGTGCTCAATTGGCCTGCCAACTCTCCTGACCTGAACCCCATAGAGAATCTGTGGGATATTGTGAAGAGAAAGTTGAGAGACGCAAGACCCAACACTCTGGATGAGCTTAAGGCCGCTATCGAAGCATCCTGGGCCTCCATAACACCTCAGCAGTGCCACAGGCTGATTGCCTCCATGCCATGCCGCATTGAAGCAGTCATTTCTGCAAAAGGATTCCCGACCAAGTATTGAGTGCATAACTGAACATAATTATTTGAAGGTTGACTTTTTTTGTATTAAAAACACTTTTCTTTTATTGGTCGGATGAAATATGCTAATTTTTTGAGATAGGAATTCTGGGTTTTCATGAGCTGTATGCCAAAATCATCAATATTAAAACAATAAAAGACTTGAACTACTTCAGTTGTGTGTAATGAATCTAAAATATATGAAAGTCTAATGTTTATCAGTACATTACAGAAAATAATGAACTTTATCACAATATGCTAATTTTTTGAAAAGGACCTGTATAACAGTATCTAAATTAACATCCACACCAAAGGATGTTAACACTTTATTTATTTATGAGCATGTTATAAAGTTATGTCATCTGCTGCCTTAACCCTCATGTTGAGCTCCAGTCATTTTGACCAGGAAAGAATTTTCTTCTTCCCGAAAATTCTAGTTAATGTTATCACATTGGTTACAATTGTGGTTGTTTCCGGTCGGAAATAATAAAATTGAACACAAATCTTCTTGTTATGGTATATTATTACCAAATATTGGATTCAATCTATTTGTGACCCTGGGCCACATGGGCATATTTGTAACAATAGCCAGCAATACATTGTATGGGTCAAAATTATCGATTTTTCTTTTATGCCAAAAACCATTAGGATAAGTAAAGACATTTTGTCAATTTCGTACCGTAAATATATATAAACTTAATTTTTGATTAGTAATATGCATTGGCAAGAACTTCATTTGGACAACTTTAAAGGCGATTTTCTCAGTATTTAGATTTTCTTGCATCCTCAGATTCCAGATTTTCAAATAGTAGTATCTTTCATGATGTATAAATCATATTATAAATGGTTTTGTGGTCCAGGTTCACATTTATCAACTTGTTTACCTTCAATTAGCACAGGTTTCGTATTTATTTTTGGAACTGATTAATCGTAAACCTTATTGATATGAGCTTATGCACCTCAGTTATTAAATGAATTTTGCCCAAATTATCCATAAATATGTATTTTTGACCAGAAACACCAAATTAGGTAAAGGTTTTTTTTTTTAGCACAGCACAGGCGTTAAATGCTCAAGCTCTTTAAAGTTGAGTGGAATCAATGTTTTCAACAACACCTTTTTCAAGTTTCTAAATAGCTATCATCCTTGGTGTTAACAGGCCTTGAATGATTTATGAAACTTTTTTCCAGGTGTGAACTGATGAACTATGGGAAATTAGTAAATCCAGTCTCTTAGAATTCATTTCAGCATGTGTTGAATGATCCAGGTTAGTGCAGCTGTCAGATGTGTGTTTTCTCCTGGCTTTGAACCCATAAAGTATTGCATAATAAGAAAGAAGCATGATTGTTACGGAGCTTTAGAGCTGCTGTAGAGGTCTCTGTGAGAGGCGTTGCTGTGTGCCAAGCGGGCACAGGTGGCCCTGGTGTTGCGTCTGCCCTGTGAGGGGGCACCCAGGGGGTTCAATGGAAGGGCAGCTCTGAATTAGAACGGTGTGTAAACAATTCCAGTCCTCTGAGAAGAGCGGGACAATGAGACACGGAATGCCCCCTGCTAATCGTCACTGCTGGGTAACCAGATCCATGCGCGCTCTCCCTCGCTCTCTTTCACCTTTCTGCACAGTAGGGCCTTTGTGCTGTTTGCAGCCATTCTAAAGGCACTGTGAAAGGAGGATGAGGAAAGGTAGTGCTGGTGGATGGAGAGGGCAAAGGATGGGTGGAAAAGATGATGAAAAGACCTGGAGGAGGAGATGAGAGAAAGGGATGCAGGGATAGAAAGTCAGGATAAATGAGGTGAGCAGGTGATTCACAACTAGAGGGTGATGAGCTGAAAATGGCAGAAATAGCAATCTGAAATGCAAATAAAGTGCAACAATAAATGCATGGGTAGGATAGCAAAACAGACTTATCAGCTGTCATATGTTTTGTTTTTGATATCAAACGCTGTGTGGACTGAGATAACCTTTGCCTTGCTCCTCAAATTGTTTAAGTCTTTTTTCAGGTTATAAATGTCAGAATGTGATTTTAACATTTAACAATTGTTTTGTTTACTTTGAATCAATAAATGGGCCAGTGACAGTTGTCATCAGTGATAGGTCATTTATTATTTTGATCTTTTAATTTACTGAAAGACGCATACAGATAAAAAATACAAATGCAGTACAGTGACTTTTACCACCTTTATTTGCATGCTTTTCATTTCTTAAAAAGCAATCAGAATGAAGAATGAAGAAAAAATGTTTAGGATGTAAAATGCCATATGATAACTTTAAAATTATAAAAAAATATACTTATGCATTAATAATTCATTAACAATACTGTTGCCAAAAGTTTTCATACACCTTGCAGAATCTGCTAAATGTTTTTTTTTTGTTTTTTTACAAAAATAAGTTTTTTATTTAGTACTGACCTGGATAAGATATTTCACATAAAATATGTTTACATATAATCCACAAAAGAAAATAATAGTTGAATTTATAAAAATGATCCTGTTCAAAAGTTTACATACTCTTGATTCTTAATACTGTGTTGTTACCTGAATGATCCACAGCTGTGTTTTTTTGTTTCTGAAAGTTGTTCATGAGTCCCTTGTTTGTCCTGAACAGTTAATCTGCCTGCTGTTCTTCAGAAAAATCCTTCAGGTCCCACAGATTAATTGGTTTTTCAGCTTTTTTGTGTATTTGAACCCTTTCAAACAATCACAGTATGATCTTTTCACACTGAGGACAACTGAGAGACTCGTATGCAACTGTTACAGAAGGTTCAAATGCTTCAGAAGGAAAAAACATGCATTAAAACCGGGGGGTGAAACCTTTTGGAATTTAAAGTTTAGGGTAAATATAACTTGTTTGTTTAACATGTAATATCTTATTTAGCTTCTGAAGGGTAGTACTAAATGAAAAAAAAATATATATTTAGGCAAAATAAGAAAAATGTACACATCTTCGTTATGTTCAAAAGTTTTCACCCTCCGGCTCTTAATGCATTGTTATTCCTTCTGGAGCATCAGTGAGTGTTTGAAACTTCTGTAATGGTTGCATATGCAACAAAAGCATACAGTCATTGCTGGAACGGCATTCAAATGCACAAAAATGCAGAAAAACCAAAGAATTTGTGGGACCTGAAGGATTTTTCTGAAGAACAGCAGGCAGTTTAACTGTTCTGGACAAACAAGGGACTCATGAACAATTATCACTACACAAAAAACAACCCTTCATTCAGGTAACAACATAGTATTATGAATCAAATGTATGTAAACTTTTAAAAAGGGTCATTTTTGTAAATTCAACTATTATTTTCTCTTGTGGACTATGTAAACATCTTTTATGCTAAAAATCTTATTTAGGTCAGTACTAAATAAAAAATAACATGCATTTTGTATGATTATTTTGGCAAAATAATTAACATATTGCAGATTCCGCAAGGTAATGACCAAAGAAAAATCTTGATTCTGAAGCAAAATCAGCTGAGAATCACCAGAATAGACCACAGAGTCTGGCACTCACTAAAGAGAAACCAAGTAACATACAGCTTCATTTTCACACAGTGGAGTCTCTTCAGACCATGATTCATGGCTCTCAGTAGAGGTATGAGGATGACAGCTGCTCTCACTAGCTCTGATGCACTGACTGAAGAGTCAACAAGGCTGCTATTGTATGTGTGTGTGTATGTGTGTAGCACTCTCACACAGTGATAAAAGACAGAACAAGAGCCAGAGAGACACAGAGAGCTATCTTCGCTCCTTGACAGAGCTTATCAATCACTGAAAAGTGAGAGTTCAGCACATTGTTCTTCATACATCTTCTTATCATGTATCTGAAATATTACTGTGCATGTACTGTAAACACATTACACACCAAAAATATTTTAAGCCAGTTACTGTACAGCATATCAATCAGTAAAGATCATTATATCTCCAAAATATCTTCTTTTGTGCTCAACAGAAGAAAGATTAGTTTGCAACAGTGTGAGGGTGAGTAAATGACGACAGAATTGTTTTAATTTTTGGGTGAACTATGCCTTTAAGTTCCAAGTTGTTATTTAAAGAAACAATTCACATCAAGATTCTTTACTGCTGGAAATGTAGTAGGAAAAGGTTCTTCAGATTATTAAAATATTCTTCACACTTTGAAAAAAGATTGTCCTTTTAAAGGGATAGTTCACCCAAAAATGAAAATTACCCCATGATTTAATCACCCTCAAGCCATCTTAGGTGTATATGACTTTCTTCTTTCAGACAATACAATCAGAGTTAGGCCTATATTAAAAAATGTCCTGGCTCTTCCAAGATTTATAATAGCAGTGAATGGCTGTTGAGATTTTGAAGTCCAATAAAGTGAATCCATCTATCATAAAAAGTGCTCCTTTTGGCTCTGGGGGGTTAATAAAGGCCTTCTGCAGTTAATCGATGCATTTGTGCAAGAAAAATCAATTGTGAACGTCATATTTTTTACAAAAACACATCCATTCACTCCAAGAGGCCTTTATTAACCCCCCAGAACCATGTGGAATATTTTTTATGATGGATGGATGCACTTTATTGGACTTCAAAATCTCAACAGCCATTCACTGCCATTATAAATAATGAGCCAGGACATTTTTTAATATAACTCTGATTGTATTCGTCTAAAAGAAGAAAGTCATATACACTTAGGATGGCTTGAGGGTGAATAAATCATGGGGTAAGATTTATTTTGGGTGAACTATCACTTTAAGAACTGTTTCTTCTATGGCATCATTTTCAAAAACCCTTTTGGGACATTTATTTTTAAGAGTAAATAGTGAAAATGAAGATGTGATATAAAGAAATGACATGGTTTTAAAGGTAAATGTCACCCAAAAATTAAAATTCTATGATGATAGATTTACAGAGGTGAAAATTAACTAAGTTGTATGGACAATTTTCTGAGGCTGAGTTTACTATGAGCTTTAGTGGAAAAACAACAGTTCTCAAAACATCTCCTTTTGTCTTCAACTCAAGAAGTAACATCTCATAGGTTTGTAAACAAATGAGGGTGAGTGAATGATGACAAAATTTTCATTTTGTGTTGAATGATCCCTTTAAGTCAAGCCAAGTCCTTGGCTACCAAAACATTCCAGGCTCAATGTCAGAATCTGCCCTCTTTGCGAAAAACATTCAGTTTTCACGACGATAAAATGTAAACACAGTTTGGTCAGCGAGTTTGAATCAAGTCCCAAGCTCACAAAATGTGAGAGATGCCTTCTGCCTCACAGAGTCCAGATGATGGAGGAAGTAGTGAAAAAGGGCTTGAGAAAAAGACACACATAAAACTGTCTGCGGGACTATGTCTCAATCAGTGGCTCTGGAGAGTTCAAACATCTGTCTAGAAATGTGCTCTGTGTTTATGCATGAAAAACCAGAAAGGGGCGGCTTGACCCGCTGTGGGCAACAATAGTGCAAATGAAGGTGACATATGAGTTAACGGTGTAAATGTCAAGCTGACCTATCACTGCTGTGGAAATGTTTTGACATTATTTAGAAGCAATGATATAAAATGGATGCATCTTTTTCACTGTTTGTCTTATGCAGTTGAACACGATAAGGAGTTTTTGCCTGTGAGGCGCCATCACAGAGAATTCCGATTTGACCTGTCTAAGATTCCGGAGGGCGAAGCGGTGACTGCTGCAGAATTCCGCATCTACAAGGACTTCATTCCGGAACGCTTTGACAACGAGACATTTCGCATCAGCGTCTACCAGGTGCTGGAAGAACATTCAGACAGGTACATCTACACTCTATATCATGGATATACAGTATCAATTATATTTAGAGCTCTTGGGTAAGTGAACACATCTGTTGGACACTAGGTGGCGCTATAATAAAGTCCTTTGCATATTCTATTTAAACTCTAGAACCATAAGGGCTAGAATCTTATGTTCTTTACTCTGCATCCTTGGGTCAAAATCTTTTTGGCAGTTTCATTTCCAGCCTCAGAAGAGACAAAAGAGAAGTGGATTTATTGATTTATTTACTGCTGCCACAAAGATCTAATATAAACATGTTCCCAGCTGTTTACCTTCACAGACATATCCAACTGTTTTTGTAACTCCTGTAAGTTTTGTAACATAAACTTGTGTGTATTTGACAGTTTAAGCGCAATAAGACATGAAAGAGAACTTAGTTTAGTACTCACATGCCGAGTGACAGCCGCTTTCTAATATGGCCTTAAAACGCATCTGAGGTATGAGCTGTAAAGGCACAGCCCTATTCTGTCAAAGGGGGTGGGGAGCAGCAGCTCATTTGCATTTAAAGAGACATGCACGAAAACATGGTTCAAAATAGGCATTTTCAAAATGATCTGTGGGTATTTTGAGCTGAAACCCGTTCTGGGGAGACCTGAGACTTATATTACATCTTGTAAAAAGGTGCATAGTAGGTGTCATTTAAGAAAACTTTATACACATAGACCACATTGAGGACACACATAAAGTCACGCCAAAACTGCAACAACTATAAATTCTTGGTAACACTGTAACCATATTATCAGTGAAGTTTAATATTGGCATACATGTTCTTTGGTAGACATCCTGACATATCCTTTAATATGACTGGGCTACATTAAAAATGTCTACCAGAAGCCAATCGGATTTCGCATAATAACATCAAATCTGAATGGCCCACCATTACAAAACAGGATGTCTTTGTACATTCTGTGAAAACTATTATGTACACCAAATTTTGTGACAATCTATAAATCTAACAGCTCTGGAACTGTAGTCTTTCTTCTGAATCCTAAAATGGCCCCAAATCAGTTGATTGTATGTGTATCCATTTTTCTACCTGATCTCATGACAAAGATGTACCTGTGGGAAGTTTCTAAGTACCATATTGACCTGAAGAAGTTTTTTTGCTTAAAAATACATCTGAAAAAAAAAGCAGTCCTCTTATATTCAGGGTCTACACTTTGACGTCAATAATACACCCACAACAATAGGTGGCACCAAATATGCGTAAAACGAGTGTGCCAAGAAATACATAATGTAATGTGTTTGTTGTGATTTAGAACATCGTGAGTGAAAACAAAAGAAAAAAAAAGTTTACAGCGGCATGAGTCATGACTAAAATGTTAGCTTGATAGGACCAACTTCCTCTGTAAGTGATTGTAATCGTAGGACAGTACCCAAATTTGAAGACTACAATATTTCACTTCTACTGTTAATTAAATTTTGGTAGGCTACGTATTCATTTTACGTTAAGATGTGTAAATAGTAGTGCTGTCAAAATGAGTGTGTTAACGCAAGTGATTCATTTTTTCCAGTTTAATGGCGTTAAAATTATTAACACAGGTTTGTTTGGTGGTTATTTTGTAGTAGAAGTAATATTGACAGAAATTTGGACGTGTGACAAAAAATGCATCAAAAAATGTAATGGAGTTTGGATGGCACCAGTGGCTGTTTGTTGTATAACGGCCTCATTTATTCATCAACTTCAAATTTGGAACATAACTTTTGTAGAGATAAGGCTTTGTTTTGGATTCAAACTATTTTTAAAAATATTTATTATATATAAAATAAAAACAATTAGTACAGTGCATGTTCTTTACAGTAAATTTAAACTTCTTTAACTTTTTGATACTTTAATTATTTAAATGATTAAACTTCTTCTCAAAAAAAAAAAGGAGTCCAACTTTAGGTCTGTATCCAAAGCATTCATAAATAAAACTTATTTAAGTTTTTAAATTTAAAACTTATTTAAATTTAAGTTTGGATAGTTCACTTTTCACTTCATCTGTTCAAAAATGGGGGGTGACACTTAAAGGGTTAATCATTGTAAACCACCTGTCAAAATCATTAATAGATTTTCAAGAATCATAAACTTTGATAACATTTGTAAGCATTTAAATTTACATAAAATAACAATCTGTAAATTATTAGCTTACGTTTGATAAGTTTATTAGCACACATTAACAAGCACATTATCTCACATTTACAGCTATTTGGATATATAGTAACTAATGATCTGTTAAGCGTTATGCAATGTTTGTTAATGATTTATTAATGGAAGTTACCAGATACAATTAATTGTTTAGCAGATAGAGGCCCGATATGTTTTTGGCTGAGGCTTACAATGACCAATTAGCCTATACCTCATGATAATATCATCCAAACTTCAGGAAACTTTACACATATGGACAAAAGAATGTGTCGAATGTCCTTTAAAAGACAAAAATGTCTTCATAGTTCATATTTTTTGACGATGCAAACAAGCCACTCCAGCATCTACCAAGCGACAGATGAATTTGCACTAGAAAAAGTGAGTGGACTTAACAACCTTTGACGTCAACAATAAAATTCAGCATATTTTTCCTCCGAATAAGCACTAAAAATATGGAAAATGTCTGCAGATTCGTTGTTGGCCTGGATAGTTGACTATTTTTTATGGTGGGTGTTTCTTGCCGGTGACTTTTTTCCAAGGAAAATCCTTTCCTCTCGAGGGCTGTAATGCTCTCAACCCCTCTGGTCTGTAAAAGCTGGACACATTTGATTTGTGTTTCCTTTCCTTTTGCCGCACACACAGTGCTCACTCTATCTGACCGTCCCAATGCAAACTTTACTGTTGCACCACACCATGTTTCCTATTCCGACTCAGCGGCTCAGCTCTCAAAGAATCGGTTGTGCGCCACAGGGCTTCCCTTCACCGCACGTCCGGGACCTTCTAGAATATCGGCGTGACCCGCGCTGTGAATTGGGTTCAAGAGCGTCTGGCTCCTCCTACGTGCTGCTCGACCCCTCCTGAAGGCCTCAGTTGCCTCGACAGGTCTGTGGGGAACAACACACCCCATTGTGCTCCCATCAGGGAGAGAAAAGAGACAGAAACGAGAGTGGATTAGGCCGAGGCGGCAGATGTTGAGCAGAACAGGTGTTTGGATCACACACTGAGCACCTGAACTGAGTCTTTGAAACATCTGAAGTGTATTCATGTGGTTTTAGTCACTCCGCTTTCTCTCCCTTCAGCGATTTTCCTAGTCGTTTGTTGTATACTGTCTTTCAGTCTCGTTCTTACGCTGTCGTCTTGTCTTGCTCTAAATTCCTCTGTTTGATTTAGTGCAGGGCAGCCACACTGTGAGATCAACAGCCGTTTATAAAGCCATTATTGTCAATTAAGGAAATGAAGTGCTCCCCAGGGCCTTGCCATCTGGAGCAAGCGCTCTGTTTTTCACTCTCCCATTTCTTCAGTTAATTCACTCTTTCCCACTGTTTCACTTTATCTGTCACCTTTCAATGTAAGGGTCATTTTAGTCAGTGCCTTATCAGTGGTTTACTGTACAAAATCAAGAGTTCATGACAATTTGTTAATGCTGTATGCTGGAGTTCAAAACGTTTCATGATTTTGCAGTTCATCAACATGTATAATATGTTTTTAGACCTGGATAAATTTTTGCTATGACAATTCTGTTTAAATCATTTCCGTTGTGGTAAGACTTTATGATGTTATTGTATGGAAGTTGTCAGGTAATATAATATAATATAATATAATATATGGTAGTCAACATTTGAACTGGATCAAAACATTTAATCAAAGTTGTCCTAAAACCAAAACAATACCCGTTTTTGTCTTAGGACAACTTTTATTCATTTTTTTAATCCACTTCAAATGACATACTGTAATATAATATAATATATAGGGCCGGGACTCGATTAAAAAATGTAATCTAATTAATTAGAGGCTTTGTAATTAATTAATCGAAATTAATCGCATTTTAATCGCATATAAATATTTGACCTGAGAACAGTGAGAAGTAAGATTTTTACATGGATTTTTAGTATACCATTGAATAATGACTGAATACATAAGCTTAAACAACAAAATATTGTTTATTTTTGTTCAACCAAGTCCAACAGACCAGTGCAATATTGCCATTAAGTGTAGCAAGAGGCACGTTCTTTAACGAGTCTTTCATGTCGAGAACTCTGCTCTTGTGTTTGCTTAATTATGCATTTAAACGTTAATGACCAAACCTATCATTATAAATGTTGCTGCACATGGAATATAACGCAGATAACATTTAAAAAATATTTTTTATCAGGTTACACACTGATTATTTATCACTCAAACCCCTTTCTCTAGCTGTCCGTTGGTCGTGCATATCCTCCATGTTTGTAGTTTTTTAACACTTTTTATGCGTGTTTGTAGTTTTAATCGAATCCTCGTTCACGGCGCAGTGTGTTGTGGGCAATATTAGCCGTTAAGAGTGTGCATTGATCGTTAAGTAGTAGACCATCCGGGAATCTTTGGAATACTTTTTTAAACATACTACGATTTGGGACATACAATACTATTTAGGACGGACGCAGCTTGTCTGAACGCTAGTTGGTGCTCCAGTATAATCGGTCCGCCGAATCTCATCCAGTGAGAAACGTTCCGCGGTGCAAAACTAAGTGCGATTAAAATGTGTTAAAAAATTTTAACGTGTTATTTTTGTGTAATTAATTAATCTAAATTAACGCGTTAAAGTCCCGGCCCTAATAATATAATATAATATAATATAATATAATATAATATAATATAATATAATATAATATAATATAATATAATGTAATATGTAAGGGATAATCAACGGTTTGCCGTACATTAAAGGATTTTAAATGCACGACGTGGAGGCTAATAACCGCCCGACGCGAAGCGAAGTGCATTTTAAATCCTTCAATGCACGGCAATCCGTTGATTATCCTGCTTATTCCATGGTCATTTGCCAAGTTATAGACAAGTTAAAACTAGGATTGATGTTTGCAGCGCAAAATTTGACGTATAGATAAAAAAGACGGTTATTTTCGTCAGTTATGACACGCAGCTCTAGCATTCTGCCCGCTTCAAATCAGACACAGAGATGAAATAGTCCGGTAAGATCACATTTATTTGAATGAATTATAGCATTTGTTTCAGTAAATTATCGATCGACCGAGAGAGAGAGAGAGAGAGAGAGAGAGAGAGAGAGATGACAGTGTGTGTGTGTGTGTGTGTGTGTGTGTGTGTGTGTACCTGCCTGCATGCTGTGCATCTCTCTCTACAAACAACAAATTCATTCAAAAACAGCAGCTTTACCACCTCGTTGTTGAGGAATATAATGTAGAGATGTAGATGTAGAGGCTATTTTAATAAGAATCGCGGGCAAGTGCTGACAAGAAGTTTATGTATGTGCGCGGCACAACGCGATCTCAGACCTCTCTCTCTCTCTCTCTCTCTCTCTCTCTCTCTCTCTCTCTCTCTCTCTGCGTTTACGTGCATCAGTTAAAGCAGCGCATTAATATAGAACGGTGATTAAACTGATTTGGAACTACCTGTGCATTAAACGGTTTTACTGCATACCTGCCAGCCAATCAGAAGCCAGTATCCAGACATTCCATGGAATAAAATAATTTCTGATAAAATAAAATAAATAAAAAATAAATAAAATAAAATAAATTCTGATTGGTTGAGAACCGTGAGATATTCTACTGGTATCGCTACAGGAACGCCCTTTCACAATTTTGTATCACTCCGCGTGTTCTAGCCTGGTCCGTTTTTTTTTTCCGAGTGTCATTACCAAATCCCGTATCATTTTATAAATATTACTCTTTTTGTGTCATGGAATGTAGTTTTAAGAGATTTTCAGACGAGAATGTACTTGTTTATAGTTCAAATATGCAGTTTGTTAATAAAGATAACGTCTATTTGAAAGTTTGCTTCGTCGTTTTCGGACGTGTGAGACCCATATCGTCAGGGGGCGTTCTGCACTCATCAATCCGCTCAAGAGCGCTCTCACCACGGCCAGATCTTCAGGAATTTACCGCTGACTCTGATGTCTCTGTAGTGGTTACACATGACATGTAATTCATTGTGGGTAAATCTAACGGGCAGTCTTTGATCTCAATAATCTATTATTTGTTCCAGAGAAGAAGATAGTTCATGTAGCATGTTTATGTAAATTCAATGCTGAATGCTGCTTGACTGAATTGCCTAGCAACTTTTTGATGCCTGTTTTTGTTGTTTTGTTGTTTATTAAATATTATTCCATGGAATGTCTGGATACTAGATTCTGATTGGCTGGCAGGTATGCAGTAAAACCGTTTAATGCACAGGTACTGTAGTTCCAAGTCAGTTTAATCACCGTTCTATATTAATGCGCTGCTTTAATTGATGCACGCAAACGCAGAGAGAGAGAGAGAGAGAGAGAGAAAGAGAGAGAGGTCGGAGATCACATTGTGCTGCGCACATACATAAACTTCTTGTCAGCGCTTGCCGGCGATTCTTATTAAAACAGCCTAGATACTAGATCGCTACATTATATTCCTCAGCAACGAGGTGATAAAACCGCTGTTTTTGAATGAATTCGTTGTCTCCGCTTCGCGTCGGGTGGTTATTAGCCTCCACGTCGTGCATTTAAAATCCTTTAATGCACGGCAAACCGTTGATTATCCCTTACATAATGTATAAACAAAATATACAGTATAGAGTTAATCAAATATTATGTTCATTATTAGATTATTACCAATTATATAATGGCAATTAATATGATTATCCACTTAAAGCTTAAGATATATTCAGTGAAAATATTCTAAATATTTGTTCTATTTGTTTTTTCTAAGTAAAATATGAAAAATTGTTAATGCAGCAAGCTGAAGTTGTATAATTTATTAAATATAAGATGAGATATAAGATAATAATGGTAGAAGCATTCACAACCTATAAGAATGAGAATGAAGATTTATGTTTTTAATTTATGGAATTTAAAATAATTTTATGCAGAACATGTGGATACAACTTTTATTTGAAATATTATGTTAATTATATTATATTTATATTTACATTTATATTATAATTATTACTAATTATATAATGTGAATTAAATTTTAGAATATTATTAATAATATTATTTATTTATTATTATTATTATTAAATATTAATCATCTAAAAGCCAAACATACAGTAAGTTCAGTGAAAAAAAACTAAATATTAGTTTTTTATTTGCATATACACTACCAGTCAAAAGTTTTTGAACAGTAAGATTTTTGATGTTTTTAAAGTATCTTCTGCTCACCAAGCCTGCATTTATTTGATTCAAAGTACAGCAAAAACAGTAAAAAATTAGATTTAAAATAACTGTTTTCTATTTTAAATTTATTTTAAAATGTAATTTATTCCTGTGATTTTAAAGCTGAATTTTAGCATCATTACTCCAGTCACATGATCCTTCAGAAATCATTCTAATATTCTGATTTGCTGCTCAAAAACATTTTTTATTATTATGTTGAAAACAGCTGTGTAGAATTTTTTTCAGGTTTCTTTGATGAAAAGAAAGTTGAGAAGAACATCATTTATCTTAAATAGAAATCTTTTGTAACATTATAAATGTCTTTATCATCACTTTTGATAAATTTAAAGCATCCTTGCTAAATAAAAGTATTAATTTCTATAGTTTCTTTACAAAAAGAAAAAAAAAATGTATACTGACTCCAAGCTTTTGAATGGTGTATAGCAAATCAGCATATTAGAATGATTTCTGAAGGATCATGTGACACTGAAGACTGGAGTAATGATGCTGAAAATTCAGCTTTAATCACTGAACAATAGAAAGCAGTTATTTTAAATAGTATGTTATTCACATCTATTATATGAGTAGAACAGCAGCTTGGCTGTATTCTTTGTTCATACAGACAGCATTCGAGCTGCTCATATAAACTGCTGTACAGTATGGTTGTCAGAATTCATGGTTGTCAGTCCCAAACGCTGCCTGTGTACAACAGTAAATGACCGCTGCCCTGTCCTGCTGTAGTCACAAGTCAATGCATCAATGTATCTTTGGTGACTGTGTATCAGGATTCCACTGATTGTATTGTATACAAATGACATTCTAGGCATTTGTCAGTGTGATTCAGTTGTCTCACACACACATAGCGAAGCTACAGCTGGCCCCAGATCTTCCCAGAGGCATTTCTTAAAGTGTTTGCTTGGCAAATACAGAATTTAGGGTTCAAATCCTTGGGGAAAGAGCTGGATGAAATTCAACTGACACATGCAAGATAGCATCATCTGAACACAATATTCAAAGCTCCCATTCCAAGATATTTCTGGTATTTCTGCTGTAATTATGACAAAGTTTCTTGTTTTAAAATGTTTTTATTGATTGATTTTATTCTATCATGACAACTCTCTGAAGATTTTAGTATGGTAATGGATATGACAATGTTAGGGTATTTGGCCTTGGTGGAATAGATCTACTACTCTGCTGAATTGCTGTTATTGTAGGTTAATGCTGCTGCTGCAAAGCATGTAGCCTACAGAAACTTGAGTATGCTGTGAGTATTTAAGACATACCGCTGCTGCACAAGTAGCATATTTAATAACCGGTGATCTATACAGGTGGAACTGGGGAGGTGGAGGGTTTCAGAGGAACTCTGGGAGCATGCTGTGAAATGATCTAGTGAATGCTAACCATCCATTTTAATGTAAAGCAGCAAGTTTATTACCTGTGTATACAATATGAGCCACTCAGCCTGTGCCAAGTAGTTTAACGCTGTGAATATCATCAGTTTGCATTTGTCACACTTATGTTTTATGTTTTTTATGTTTATTTGTTTTTCTCCCCATGGGCTCCTCATGACCTAGTTTGCCCTCTTGTTGATTAGTCATTTGATTTGCCTGTGTCCTGTTAATTATCCCCTCATTTAATTTAGTATTTATAATGTTGAAATGTTTATAATGTTATAATCTTAGCCCAGAGAGGGCTCCTGTTTCCATGTCCAGCACAGAGAGTGCTCCTGTTTTCCCATCCAGCCCAGAGAGGGCTCCTGTTCCTGAGTTTAGCCTAGAGAACGCTTCTGTCTCCCTGTCCAGCCCAGAGAGGGCTCCTGTTCCTGAGTTTAGCCTAGAGAACGCTTCTGTCTCCCTGTCCAGCCCAGAGAGGGCTCCTGTATCCCCCATCCAGCCCAGAGAGGGCTCCTGTTTCTATGTCCAGCACAGAGAGTGCTCCTGTTTTCCTGTCCAGCCCAGAGAGGGCTCCTGTTCCTGAATTTAGCCCAGAGAAGGCTTCTGTCTCCCTGTCCAGCCCAGAGAAGGCTCCTGTCTCCCCCGTCCAGCCCAGAGAGGGCTCCTGTTTCCATGTCCAGCCCAGAGAGGGCTCCTATTTTCCCGTCCAGCCCAGAGAGGGCTCCTGTCTCCCCCATCCAGCCCAGAGAGGGCTCCTGTTTCTATGTCCAGCACAGAGAGTGCTCCTGTTTTCCTGTCCAGCCCAGAGAGGGCTCCTGTTCCTGAATTTAGCCCAGAGACGGCTTCTGTCTCCCTGTCCAGCCCAGAGAAGGCTCCTGTCTCCCTCGTCCAGCCCAGAGAGGGCTCCTGTTTCCATGTCCAGCCCAGAGAGGGCTCCTATTTTCCCGTCCAGCCCAGAGAGGGCTCCTGTCTCCCCCGTCCAGCCCAGAGAGGGCTCCTATTTTCCCGTCCAGCCCAGAGAGGGCTCCTATTTTCCCGTCCAGCCCAGAGAGGGCTCCTGTCTCCCCCATCCAGCCCAGAGAGGGCTCCTGTTTCTATGTCCAGCACAGAGAGTGCTCCTGTTTTCCTGTCCAGCCCAGAGAGGGCTCCTGTTCCTGAATTTAGCCCAGAGACGGCTTCTGTCTCCCTGTCCAGCCCAGAGAAGGCTCCTGTCTCCCTCGTCCAGCCCAGAGAGGGCTCCTGTTTCCATGTCCAGCCCAGAGAGGGCTCCTATTTTCCCGTCCAGCCCAGAGAGGGCTCCTGTCTCCCCCGTCCAGCCCAGAGAGGGCTCCTATTTTCCCGTCCAGCCCAGAGAGGGCTCCTATTTTCCCGTCCAGCCCAGAGAGTGCTCCTGTTTCCACGTCCAGCCCAGAGAGGGCTTCTGTTCCCAAGGGCAGCCCTGAGAGCCCGGAAGCACACAAATACCCGCCCACTCCTGCCTGCTCACCCTTAGCCCATTATTTGTGTGGTGGGATCACCACATTTCTGCCAGTCTCCAGTCGCCCCTGTCTCTGTCTCCAGCCTCCGAGTCCAGGTCTCCGCCTCGGCCCGTCGACCCAGCAGCTCCACCATGGCTCCTAGCTCCTTTCTCTCCAGCATGGCCAGCAATCTACTGGCTCCACTGGGCTCCCTCATCCACTTGCTCCACTTTGGTCTGTCGTCGACCATCCTTCACCTCCGAACTCCAAGCTGTGACCTGGGTCCCACCTGGCACCACCTGCTCCGAGCCCCTCCTGTCTCTGTTTGGTCCACCCTGGCTCCTCTTGTCTCCTCCCTGACTCCTCCCTTCATCATCACCACCCTGGACTCTGTCTGCTGGCCCCCTCCCAGGTGTTGGTCCCCTCCCGAGCCTCCTCCCAAGGTTCCACCCATCCCTCCCTATGTTGTCCTGAGGCGCGAGGACACGCCTTCCGGGAGAGGGGCAATATGTCAAGCCCACGTTTTTTTTTTCGCCATGTGCTCCACATGACCTAGTTTCTCTCTTGTTGATTAGTCATTTGATTCACCTGTGTCCTGTTAATTATCCCCTTGTTTAGTTTAGTATTTAAAGTGTTGTCTGCCCCATGTTTCCTGTCCAGTGTTATATGTCTTCTGCCTGTGCCATCTACAGTTTCATGAAAAAAAAGGTCAAATGACAAATTGAACATTGTGTAGTGTCTAGCTCCTTTTACCCCACTCTTGCACACTCTCTTATTCACTTGTGTTTGAGATGTGTTTGTTGTGATAGGCTGGTGTTTGCAGCAGGCTCATATGCTCTCTCTCTCTCTCTCTCTCTCTCTCTCTCTCTCTCTCTCTCTCTGTCAGGGATTCAGATTTGTTCCTGCTGGACTCCCGGGTGATCTGGGCAGCAGAAGAGGGCTGGCTGGTGTTTGACATCACAGCCACCAGTAACCACTGGGTGCTGAACCCAGGCAGGAATCTGGGCCTGCAGCTGGCTCTGGAAAGTTTGGACGGTGAGTGGACACACACGCCGGAGGTCACAGGGGTCACAATATGAAACATGTACATTGTGTTGCATCACAGAGACTGCGGAATGAAACCATTTGTGGGCCACACTGCAGAGCAGTCGTTTTTTTTTTTTTTTTGTACTTGGTTAAGTTCAGTGCAGTTCAGTTCAGTAAATGTTTACAGTGTCTTTGAAGGGTGATTTATTACAATGCATTTACAGGCCATTCAAAGAAAACATCTTCAGCGGGGGTCCTCAAGTCTGAGACAACTATAGGAATGCTTCTATTGTGCATTTTTTTGGTTTGCAATGCATTTTTTTTGTCATTAGAAAATTATATTATCAAAGTAACATCTTGATTAAACAGTTGAACTAAAAAACGAGCATGAATCTCATAACATCTTAGTATTTTGCCTTGTCTCTCTTTTTCTTTAATGGCAGCAGCACTAGAGCTAAATGAGTTTGTGTCAAACCTGATGATCATGTTCTCCAGCATGATTTGAGATCCCAACTTGTGAAAAAAATGCACTTTAGTGTAATTTTAAAAAGAGTTATTACAGAAAAAATGTACTTTATATCTTAAATGAAAACTAATTGTAATGTTTTCTGAGACTTAATTGCATGATATTTGCAATTAAATGAAAATACAGTATGTATTATAGCCTAAACTTATATTAAATGCAATTAGCTGAACTTTAGAGTGCTTGTTTGAGCCAACTGAATAAGATTTAAGTACATCTTTATATGTAATTTTATAATTACTTCTCTTGACTTTGAAATATGGTTAATGTGAACTACTGAATGCACTGACAAGCTTTGATGAACCAAAATATACTTGAGTGTAATTTTTGTTAGTTCTTGTCTTTTATTTAAATGCAAAGTACATTGCAAATATATTTAAATTGCAGTTTACTACATTTAAAATATATTTACTTTAAATGTAATAACACACAGCAGTTTAAAAATAATCAGGTGCTTTACATGTCCTTGAGTATGTTAGTCAACACATCAAAATAAATAGACTTCCTTAAAGCATGATCAAAAATTATTAAAAGGTGATGATTTAAAGTACTTTAAAGAAAATATTTTAATTTGACATTATTACAAAGTTCAGTTAGGAGTACTTCAAGGATTAGTTCACTTCCAGAATAATTTTTTTTTTCTGATAATTTGCCCACCCCTATGTCATCCAAGATGTTTATGTCTTTCTTTCTTCAGTCGAAAAGAAATTAAGGTTTTTGAGGAAAACATTTCAGGATTTTTTTCTCCATATAGTGGGCTTCAATGGTGGCCAGTTCTGTTAAAGGTCCAAATTGCAGTTTCGCTGCAGCATGACATGGCTCTACGCAATCCCAGCCAAGAAATAAAGGGTCTTATCTAGCGAAACATTTTCTAAAAAAAAAAAAAAGTTTATATACTTTATAACTTTATAATTTATATACTTTTTAACCACAAATGCTCATCTTTCACTAGCTCGACCTCTTGTATGATGTAATAATGCATACGTGACGTAGGCGGAAGTACCAACCCAATGTTTACATAGCGAACGTGCAAAGAAAGTCAAACACCCATTACAAAAAAAAGTTAAAACAACAATGTCGGACAATTTTGAAGTTTTTTGCCCTACAGTACCTTTTGAAACGAAGTACACAGACGAAGAACTAAGTCGCGTGCGTTTTAATGAGTGAAATAAGTTTTTGACCTCTTCGCAAAACATGACTTAGTACTTTGTTGGCAATCAACTACATTTCTTGTAGTTGACCACCAGGTTTGCACACATCTCAGGGGGGATTTTGTCCCACTCCTCTTTGCAGATCCTCTCCAAGTCATTAGGGTTTAGACGTTTGGCAACTCGAACTTTCAGCTCCCTCCACAGATTTTCTATGGGATTAAGATCTGGAGACTGGCTAGGCCACTCCAGGACCTTCTTCTTGCCTCTTCTTGAGCCACTCTGTTGTTGCCTTGGCCATGTGTTTTGGGTCATTGTCATGCAGGAATACCTATCCACGACCCATTTTCAATGCTCTGGCTGAGGGAAGGAGGTTCTCACCCAAGATTTGACAATATATGGACCCGTCCATCGTCCCTTTGATGCAGTGTAGATGTCCTGTCCCCCAAAAACACCCCAAAAGCATAATGTTTGACGGTGGGGATGGTGTTCTTGGTGTCATAGGCAGCATTCCTCCTCCAAACACGGCGAGTCAATGCCAAAGAGCTCGATTTCTGACTCATCTGACCACAACACTTTCTCCCTCCTCTGAATCATTCAGATGTTCATTGGCAAACTTCAGACGGGCCTTTACATGTGTTTTCTTGAGCAGGTGGACCTTGTGGGCGCTGCAGGATTTCAGTCCTTCACGGCGTAGTGTGTTACCAGTTGTTTTCTTGGTGACTATGGTCCCAGCTGCCTTGAGATCATTGACAAGATCCTCCCGTGTAGTTCTGGGCTGATTCCTCACCGTTCTCATGATCATTGAAACTCCACGAGGTGAGATCTTGCATTGAGCCCCGGACCAAGGCAGATTGACAGTTATTTTGTGTTTTTTCCATTTGCGAATAATCGCACCAACTGCTGTCACCTTCTCACCAAGCTGCTTGGCGATGGTCTTGTAGCCCATTCCAGCCTTGTGTAACTCTACAATCTTGTTCCTGACATCATTGGACAGCTCTTTGGTCTTGGCCATGGAGGAAAGTTTGGAATCTGATTGATTGATTGTTTCGGTGGACAGGTGTCTTTTGTACAGGTAACAAGTTGAGATTAGGAGCACTCCCTTTAAGAGAGTGCTCCTAATCTCAGCTCCTTACCTGTATAAAAGACTCCTGGGAGCCAGAAATCTTGCTGAATGATAGGGGATCAAATACCGTTTAACTTTTTTGAAATGCATTTTTCACAGTGGGAGTGTGTTTTGTACTGTAACTGCGTGAGTAGGATGGTGTGTGTGTGTACAGGATGTTACAGGTTTTAAGTGTTAGCATGAAAACAGGTGCAGTGTATTATGGGGCTCGCGTAGATCAACGAGCTTGTCGAGACATGCTTGCGGGACGCCTACCCTGTCGCCGTAGGCAACCGGCAACCCAGCTTTACCTCCGTGCACAGACAGAGAGAGCATTCCTTCCTCTTTGTAAGAAACACACCTACACACACACACACACACACACACACACACACACACACACACACATTAAAGCCGGTGTGTAGGTAAAAGCAGTCCAGAATGGCACAGAAACAGATGTAAGTGCAGGAATTTTCTGAATAAACAGGGAACTAAAAGCGCTCATGAGAGTGGGAGAGATTACACAAAATAAACATCAGAAATGGCATATTCTTGGAGAACACACACTCTCTTGATTTATAATGCTGAAGACACAAACCAATCATTATATAATGCATATTACACGATTTAGTAGGCCACAAAGCTCTGACAAAGTAAAAGATTGCTAAACTGTCCCGTTGAGTGATATGTGGGAACCGATTCACAGAAACACAAACGGAAAATGTTTTTTTCTCCTGCTACACAGGTGAAAAACGTCTTTCAAGGGGCCTGTGTAACGTCTCTTGTGGGATTTGTACCTGTCAGCATTTCCACTAACAATTTCAAGATGTATTTCTTTCCTCTCAGATCTCAGAGAAAAAAGAAACGAGTAATTATTTGTAAATGAATGATGCACTGTTTGTGTGTGCTGAAATGTCTCTGTCTCCCCCTGCAGGTCAGAGCGTGAACCCATGGGTGGCGGGGTTGGTGGGTCGCAGCGGCCCCCAGAGCAAACAACCCTTCATGGTGGCCTTCTTCAAAGCTACGGAGGTCCACATCCGCAGCATCCGCTCCGCACAGGGCGGCAACAAGCAGCGCAATCCCAATCGCTCCAAAACCGCCAAGGGCCAGGAGGCGCTGCGTGTAGCCAATATTGCAGGTGTGTGTGTTTTAAATAAACTGAGTATAGAAGTGTGAAAGCAGGTGAAAAAAGACAAATGCGGGGAGATATATTTAAGGTTTTTGAGGAAAACATTCCAGGTTTTTTCTCCATATAGTTGGGGATCCACAGGTTGAAGGTCCAAATTGCAGTTCCAGTGTAGCTTCAAAGGGATCCCAGTTGAGGAATAAGAGTCTTATCTAGCAAAATGATCTGCCATTTTCTACAAAAAATTACATTTATATACTTTTTAACCACAAATGTGATGTAGGCAAAAGTACCAACACGTTCTCACTCCCAACTCGGTTGGTCAGGACCCCTTGGCATCACTTTTTGACACTCGGGTATAGCTTCACTTTTGGATGCAGGGTCCTTCATTGCTTTTAGTTTTTTTGCATGCGTTGGCAAAACAAAGAAATATTTGTATATAAATTTATACTTTCATAGATATTTTGGAGCACCTAGCCATACCCTAAACCTGCCCACTTCTGAAAAATATGTGACCCTGGACCACAAAACCAGTCTTGAGTAGCAGAGGTATATTTGTAGAAATGGCTAAAAATACATTGTATGGGTCAAAATGATAAATGTTTCTTATATGCCAAAAATCATTAGGATATTAGGTAAAGATCATGTTCCATGAAGATATTTTGTAAATTTCCTTCCGTAAATATATCAAAATATAATTTTTGATCATTTTTGATAGAACTTAATTTGGACAACTTTAAAGGCGATTTCCTCAATATTTCAATATCTCAAAAATCGGCCCTTATGACTGGTTTTGTGGTCCTGGGTCACATATAAAACACGCAACAGGCAAATAAAATTACAGTGACAGGTATTTATTGCAAAAGCTGACCATAAAAAGCAGGATAGAAGTATAACACTTCTATACTGTCACGTTGCATTCCAAGTCCTCCAATATCTTCATGCAAAGAACAGAGTAAAATCATAAGGTTTTATTCACTGAAAATGATCTCGCTCATGCACATATCACATTCAAAAAGATAATCCCAAACTTGTTTAGCACAATGCATTTCTCAACCAAAGCTGATGTAACGCTTCTTCTGGTGGCAATTTTTAAATTTGCGCACAGACTGCACTTTGTTTCTATTCCTCACAGAAATCAATTGTTTTGCCTAGGAAGACTTGGGATGTTAAAATGGCCCTATTATGCTCTTTTACAGAGTCTTTATTTTGTTTTAGGGGTGCACTAGAACATGCTCTCATGCTTGGTGATTTGAAAAACACATTATTTTTCACATAATTTACAATATTTCAATAGCTTTCTCCCCAGCCTGGAAAAATTGCTCGATTAGTTCCAGGTTTGATGAAGGTCTGCCTTCCGAAAAACGAAATGTGTTGTGCACAAGCTAGATTAAAGTGATTCTTACATTTTAAATATGGATATTTTTCTTACAAAATCACATCAGATTGCTAAAGGAGGCTTTTACTGACCCCCTGGAGCCATGCGAGGCACCTTTATTCATCGGCTGGGATTGTGTAGAGCCCTTTGAAGCTGCATTGAAACTGCAATTTGGACCTTCAACCTGCTGATCCCCATTGAAGTCCACTATATGGGAAAAAATCTTGGAATGTTTTCCTCAAAAACTTAATTTCTTTTTGACTGAAGATGGCATGGTGGTAAGTTAATGATCAGGATTTCTTTATTCTGGAAGTGAACTAATCTTTTAACAGGATGGCCCACCCAAAAATGTAATGTCATTTTAAACCTGTATGCTGAGACCTTTTACATGGAAATAAAACACAAAATCAAATATTTCTAAGAATCGTCACAGCTCAAGCTCCATTAAACAGTCTTCTGAAGCCTGTATGAGAAACTTGTCAAAATATAACAGCATGCAGGTTTGGTCCAACATGATTTGAATTTTCAATTTAAGGTAAAGTTTTCCTTTAAGGCGAAAGAGAAGCAGAGCTAAACTGTGTGTGAGTCAGTGTGTGTGTTCATGTGGTTCTTATTACTGTGTAATTCTCTGCAGGTCATTTTGCACAGTAATAGCATTACAGTGTTAAATGGATATTAAATGAATCTGGGTCGATGTTCTGCATAGGTATGAGGGTTATAAGGATTCCAAGCAACTTCAGTGACCTATTCCTCATATTTCTCTGTGTCACTCACAGTTTAGTGTTAGCTTCAACACCCCTTCACACATTTTACTTTCAGCTGTTTGAGCAGTTAATGTCTGTGAAAAACATTCTTCTAATTGCATGCGCTCTATACAACCAATATTGTTAAAACATCAAATAGCCTTTCATTTATTATAATAACTTATATACATTTCTTTAAGTAACTTTACTTTACAACCAGCAAGTTTTTTTGACCAGAAATGGCACAGGCTTCTCCCAAAAGATAATAAGACAATGTACAGGAGGCATCATTGTGGAAAAAAAAAAAATTCTCAGCTTTTATTTAGATTTGAACAAAAAGTGGCATGTCCAAAATTATTCATACCCTTCTCAATAATCAATACAAAAGCCTTTATTGGCTATTACAGCAGTCAAACGCTTCCTATAATTGCTGAGCAGCTTTTTGCATGTCTCCACTGGTATTTTTGCCCATTCATCTTTAGCAATGAGCTCCAACTCTTTCAGGTTGGAGGGTCTCCTTGCCATCACCCTGATCTTTAGCTCCCTCCACAGATTCTCAATTGGATTTAAGTCAGGACTCTGGCTGGGCCACTGCAAAATGTTAATGTTTTTGTCTGCTAACCATTTCTTCACCACTTTTGCTGTGTTTTGGGTCGTTGTTGTGCTGAAATGTCCACTGGTGCCCAAGGCCACCAGTTTCTCTGCAGACTGCCTGATGTTGTTGTTGAGAATTTTGATGTATTGCTCCTTTTTCATGGTGCTGTTTACTGTGATTAGATTCCCTGGTCAGCCGGCTGAAAAATAACCCCCAAAACATTAGGTTCCCACCACCATGTTTGACAGTGGGGATGGTGTTCTTAGGGTTGAAGGCTTCTCCTTTTTCATGCCAAATGAAGGCTACATAATTGTGGCCAAATAATAAAATTTTTGTTTCATCTGACCATAAAACAGAAGACCAGAAGTCTTCTTCTTTGTCCAGATGAGCATTTGCAAAGATCAAGCTCTTTTACCTCTCTCACTATCCTCCTGACCAGCACAGGTGTCACTTTTGACTTCCGATCACGTCCTCTGAGATTTTTCACTGTGTGGAACGTCTTGTATTTTTTAATACTTTGCACTGTAGCCACTGGAACAAACTCGAACAAAACATTTAGATATGGTCTTATAGGCCTTTCCTGACTTGTGAGCAGCCACAATGCACAGCCGCAGGTCCTCAGTGAGCTCCTTTGTCTTAGCCATGACTGTCCACAAACCAACAGCAGAGAGCTTCTGTTTTTCACCTGTTGAGTTGATTAAAACAGCTGTTCCCAATGAATCAGGGTAATTAGGATGCTTTAGAACAGCTTGGACTATTTGGAATGGTATAGAACTTTGGATTTTCCCATAGACTGTGACAGTTTGCAAAGGGTATGAATAATTTTGGACATGCCACTTTTTGTTCAAATATAAATAAAAGCTGAGAAATATTTTTTTTCCACAATGATGCTTTTTGTGCATCATCTTATTATCTTTTGGGAGATTGTGTCATTTCCAGTCAAAAGGAAACTTGCTGGTTGAATAAAAGTAACTTTAAGTCAGAATTTGCCAGGGGTATGAATAATTTCGGGCTTGACTGTATGTTGTTAACAATTAGGAGGATACTAGCATAGTGTTTTGTTTTTTTAATTAAAGGGATATTTCACCCAAAAATAACAATTATGTCATTAATTACTAGTCGTTCCAAACCCATAAGTCCTTCATTCATCTTCAAAACACAAATTAAGATATTTTTGATTAAATCTGAGAGCTTTCTGACCCTGCATAGACAGCAACACAACTGACACGTTCAAGACCCAGAAAGGGAGTAAAGATATCTCTAAAATAGTCTATGTGACATTAGTGTTACAATGCTATGAGAATACATTTTGTCTGCAAAGAAAACAAAAATAAAGACTTTATTCAACAATTTTACTATTTTAACAATGTCCTTAATCCTTTCTGGGTCTTGAACATGTCAGTTATGTTGCTGTCTATGGTCAGACAGCTCTCGGATTTCATCAAAAATATCTTAATTTGTGTTCTGAAGATGAATAAAGGCCCCATGGGTTTGGAACGACATGAGGATGAGTAATTAATGACAGAATTTTCACTTTTGGGTGACCTATCCCTTTAATTGCTGGGAGAACCACTGTATTAGCATATTGATGACCTTAAAACTAAGACACATTTGATCATGCAATCTTTGGATTTCAGTGAGTTTTGCACATTTTCATAAAATGATCATTTCTGTAAAAGGTTTCTATACAGCAGTCCTCTCTTTTTTTGTTTCCAGAAAACAGCAGTGCGGATCAGAAGCAGGCCTGTAAGAAACATGAGTTGTACGTTAGTTTTCGAGACCTTGGATGGCAGGTGTGTTATTCCTCACCTCTTCATTTCTCTCTTTTTTGTAATTGACATCTCTCTCTCATTCATATTTCATGCTCATATACACTCTTTTGGGCAAGAAACATACTCTACCCAAAGAACACAAACATAAGTACTTGACCAACACATTGCAAATATACAGTTCTGTTGTAAACTACACACTAATATATATTTTCCAGCTGGCCTAGTCTGGTAATTTTGCTAATTTTTTAAATTAAAAAACTGAAATAAGTACATTGCATCAAATATTCATTCAGCCCTTTTATTGAGATGTGTGTGCCTTTCCAAATCACATTTAATTGAATTTGCCACAGGTTAACTTTACTTGAACTGTAGTAACATCTACAAGCAATATGAATGCTCCTGAGCTAAATTTCAATTGTCCCAGATAAGGGTATGAATACTTATGCAACGGAATCATTTCAGTTTTTTATTTCTAATAGATTTGCTAAATTGTTACAAACCTGCCTTTTGCTTTGCCATTATGGTGTATGAAGTGTAGATTGATGTGGGGAAAAAAGCTATTTAAAGCAGTTTAACATAAGGCTGCATAAAAAAAAAAAAAAAAAAAAAATTAAGGGGTATGAATACTTTTGCAAGGCACTGTATATAAAGTACAATTCAAAAGTTTGAGGTCAATAAGATTTTTAATCTTTTTGAAAGAAGTCTCAAGGCCACATTTATTTGATAAATACAGTAAAAACAGTAATATTATGAAATAGTAGTAACATTTAAAATAAGTTCCTATTTGAATATGTTATTTATTTCTGTGATCAAAGCTGAATTTTCAGCATCATTACTAAAGTCTTCAGTGTCACATGATCCTTCAGAAATAATTTAATATGCTAATTTGCTACTCAAAAACATTTCCTATTATTGTCAATGTTAAAAACAGTTGTGCTGCTTAATATTTTTGTGGAAACCATTATACAGTATATTTTATTTTTCAGGATTCTTCGATGAACAGATACGTTCAAAAGAACAGCATTTTTAATCTTATTGACCTCAAACGTGAAAAATTCATGGCCGATTGCGAGTTGTCCATCAAACTGAAATTATGACTGAAAAAGTAGATCATTTCAGTCTGCTTAGAACGATGGACCACCAGCCTAGAACCAGCAACAAACCTTCTAAAATATTCCAAAAACCTGTCAGGTTTAACCTGATTTTTTTCCCCATTAGATTTCCTCTCTCAGCTCTGTTCCGTCTCTTTCTCACTCGACATTCCACTTTATCTCTCACTGTGTTTATGGCTCAAACCGTTTTATGAGTCTGCATAGCACAAGTCGGTCGCTCCATTAGGCTGCATTACCTCAAGAGTACGAGCAGCAGCAGTCAAGCAGAGATAGGAGAGCCTCGTTTCTGTTTACACACCCGCAGTCCTGCCACCTGTAGCATATCTGTCTCTCCTACTGGATCACGGCACATAAACACTCACTCAGAGCAGCTGGCGAGGACTCGGAGACCCTGGCTCTAGCATGTGGGTTTACAGTATATTCACCTCAAATTCCCTTTTGAATCATAACATTTTACACATACTTTAACATACGATTACGCTTTGTTGTGATCTCTTCGTTCACAATCGGAGTGATCTGACGTGCAGAACGCATTATGAAAATGAAGACCATCTGGTTGGGAAAGAACTAGCTGAAAGTGGATGTTGTGTTAACAGATTTGTGTTCTGTTCATCTTTCAGGATTGGATTATAGCTCCTGAAGGATACGCTGCATATTACTGTATGGGAGAATGTGCTTTTCCACTCAACTCCTACATGAATGCTACAAACCACGCCATCGTACAGACATTGGTAAAGCATGTTGCTTATCTGAGTGCAAAATGTACTTTTTTACCACAGCTGTCAATCATAAATACCATATTTTTAAAGCTGTATCTTGCTTTCTTTTATTCAACTATAAACTACCATTCAAACAATATTTATTTATTTATTTTATTTTGGAAAGAAATTAATGCTTTTATTCTGTAACATGCATTAAATTAATCAAAAGTGACAGTAAAGGCATTTATAATGTTATAACAGATTTCTATTTCAAAGTTATTTCATTTCTATTTAAAATTTTTTGAAATAAAAAATCTTTTGTAATTTTAAATTAAGTTCTAAATGACAGTAAAGGTACTTGCTATGCTAAGAAAAAATATTTTATTTAGAATAATTATATAATATTTATTAAGACCACATATTAGATCATTTGTTTTAGAATCTACTACAGTTTACATTTCTATCTTTACAATTTGTAATTGCAAACTAGTTATAAAAGTCATACATTTCTTGCAACAGCAATATTAGTATCATCAACAGTCATGCAACTTGTCAAATCAAAGAAATTAATATTTTTATTCAGCAAGGATGCATTAAATTGATTAAAAGTGACAGTTAAATCATTTATAATGTTACAAAGTATTTTTATTTTAATTAAATGCAATTTTAAACGCCATATTTATTTTATCACAAAAATATTAAGCAAATTAAAAGAAAAAATGTCAACCTTGATAATAATAATAAATGTTTTTGAGCATTAAATCAGCATATTAGAATGATTTCTGAAGGATCATGTGACACTGAAGACTGGAATAATGATGATGAAAATTACATTTGATAAATTAACAATAATAATAATAACAAAAAATACATTTTAACATATTCAAATAAGAATTAGTTCTTTAAAATTAACGTAATATTTCACAATATTTCACTGTTTTTACTGTATTTCTGAATAAATAAATGCAGCCTTGGTGAGCATAAGAGAAATCATATATAAAAAAAAAAAAAAAAAAAAATAGTTATGTACCCTAAACTGTAGTTAAGGTCAAAAGTTTATATACACCTTGCAGAATATGCAAAATGTAAATCATTTTACCAAAATAAGAGGGATCATGCAAAATGCTTGTTTTTTTTTTTTTATTTAGTACTGACTTAAATAAGATATTTCACATAAAAGACGTTTACATATAGTCCATAAGACAAAATAAGAGTTGAATTTCTAAGAAAGAAACCCAATGCATTAAGAGTCGGGGGTGAAAACTTTTGGAATTTGAAGATTGGGGTAAATTTAACTTATGTAAGTATCTTCGGTAGCTTCTGAAGGGCAGTACTAAATTAAAAAAAATGATATTTAGGCAAAATAAGAAAAATGCACACATCTTCATAAGGTTCAAAAGTTTTCACCCCCGGCTCTTAATGCATCGTGTTTCCTTCTGGAGCATCAGTGAGTGTTTGAACCTTCTGTAATAGTTGCATATGAGTCCCTCAGTTGTCCTCAGTGTGAAAAGATGGATCTCAAAATCATAGTCATTATTCAAAAGGGTTGAAATACACAAAAATGCTGAAACCTATAGAATTTGTGGGAATTTCTTCATAAAACTACTGTCTACCATAAATAAAGTACTTTTGATTTAACCTTCATTTTTGACCTTTGTTTTTCTTTCTCAGGTTCACTTCATCAACCCTGAAACGGTTCCAAAACCATGTTGTGCCCCTACACAACTCCACGCCATCTCCGTCCTGTATTTCGACGACAGCTCCAATGTCATCCTGAAGAAATACCGCAACATGGTGGTCAGAGCGTGTGGCTGCCACTAGAGTCCTACCACACACAAACACACAAACACACACACATATAGACAAACAGTCACACATCTGACTGCTCTTCATTTGCTTAAAAAAAGAGCACCCACAAGTTCTCAGCCAAACCATATGAAGATCTCAGGCCAATTCCAGGATTGCGTTTACCAAGGACAATGGGCAAAACTGTCATATATGTACAATTAATGTTTTTAACAAAAAAGTGAAAGGAAATTTCCACAAGTAACCTCTCTCTTACACAAACACCAACATATGTATGCACACATATACATGCTCACATGTACACACTTCTATATGATACTTGTGCTTTCTACTGTGTAAATAGTTTTTCAATGAAAGAAACAAAAGTGTATTTATTTTCCTGGTCTTCCAACATGGAGTCTAAAACATCCTTGTCATCTGGTCTGTTTTTTTTTTACGTGTCCTCCATACTGTTGTTTAAAAAAAAAGACCTTTTAAAAATAATTCAGGTGAAATAAGACATTTTTTTTAATTCTGGCATCATTTACACTACCAGTCAAAAGTTTTTGATTTTAAATTTTAATGTTTTTTTTTTTTTTAAATAAGTCTCTTCTGCTCACCAAGCCTGCATTGATTTGATCCAAAGTACAGGAAAAAAACCTGTTTTCTATCTGAATATATTTTAAAATTTCATTTATTCCTGTGATTTCAAAGCTGAATTTTTAACATCATTACTCCAGTCACATGATCCTTCAGAAATCATTCTAATATTCTAATTTCCTGCTCAAAATATATTTATTATTATTATTATTATGTTGAAAACAGCTGAGTAGAATTTTTTCTGGTTTCTTTGATGAATAGAAAGGTCAGAAGAACAGCATTTATCTGAAATAGAAATCTTTTGTAACATTATAAATGCCTTTATTATCACTTTTGATTCATTTAAAGCATCCTTGATAAATAAAATAATTAATTTCTATCATTTCTTTCCCTTAAAAATGTGTACTGACTCCAAGCTTTTGAATGGTATAGTCTATAATGTTACAAAAACTTTTTATTTCAGAAAAATGCTGATCTTCGGATATTTCTCTTTTCTCCGAAAATTTAGCTTTGATCACAGGAATAAATTACATTTTAAAATATATTCAAATAGATACAAATAATATATTAATTAGTAAAAATATTTCAAAATTTTACTGTTTTTGCTGTACTTTAGATCAAATAAATGCAGGCTTGGTGAGCAGAAGAGACTTTTCTCCATACTATGGAAGCCAATGGCTACCATCAACTGTACCTTAAAAATATCTTTGTGCTCAGCATTTTCATTTTTGGTTGAACTGTCCCTTTAAGAAAATGTACTGGTCATAAATACTTCTTTATAATAAGAGGATGAGATTGATTGGTCTTTCAAACCTGGTTCCTGCCATTTCATTCGCTTGCGTTAAGTTGAAGGCAGAGTACATTCCCTTCCTCTTATTTCCACAGAGGGGCATTTATTAGGAGCATGTGAGGTGAGGATATCATTCCAGACTTTGATAGTGTTTTACTGCAGGCTTAGCCCAATAAATAAGTTTGAATAAACACAGGCTGTTCTTTCAGTACAGCAAGCACCTCATAGCCCAGCGGTGACCTGAGACCTGTGGCCTCCACCGAATTAGTGAGGACACGCACACTGAACATCTCTCAGTTTATACTGCCCACCTTTTCCCTTGAAAAAGGGGAAAAAATCCTCAAGGAATGCTAATGGCATTTCTATCCATATATAACTTACAAGTAACTCTTATAGGATCAAAGCAGAATCCTGTTGGATAAACCAAAATGAGGAAAATCTGTTTATTTAGGATAATCTTTTAGGATTGGTTGAAATTACATTTGTATTTTCTTCTTGCTCCCTACTTGGGCAAAAAGTGGTGTACAAATGGTAAAGAAAATTGAAACAGTAACAAACATGTACTACTAATGGTTACAATTTAAGGGGAAAGTGAGAACTCAAGTGTGCCATTTGCAGGCAAGATGTTTTCTGTGCTAATCACTAATGCATGTTTGAGAAGCATCAGGAGAACTGGCTAATCTGGCCTTGTCACCGTAAACTTGCTCCAGCAGTGCTTTTGTGTGGCTTTATAGCAGTTGTGCTGACAGCAGATTGCGCACATGTGTGCTGTCTGTGCATTAGTAAGAAAGCTAACTACTGCTAAACGTGTGAGGGGGAAAAGTTTGTAATTTTAACTGAAAAAAGTAAGACTACTACAATAGGGCTGCCCCCTAATAGTCAACTAACCGTTAGACGAGAAGAGGCTTGGCCGACCAAAATTTTATTTGTCGCTTAGTCGCAAAAAAAAAAAAATTCACAGGAAGTGGACAGGAAGTCACGCAGTTCGTGACAGACAGATCGTTAAAGGAGTAGTTCACTTTCAGAACAACAATTTACAGATAATTTACTCACCCCCTTGTGATCCAAGATGTTTATGTCTTTTTTTCTTCAGTCGTCAAGAAATTATGTTTTCTGAGATAAACATTTCTGGAAATTTCTCCATATAATGGACTTAAATGGTGCCCCGATTTTTGAACGTTCAAAATGCAGTTTAAATGCGGCTTCAAAGGGCTGTAAACGATCCCAGCCGACGAAGAAGAGTCTTGTCTACCGAAATGTTCACTCATTTTCTTAGAAAAATATATTTTTATATACCTTTTAAGCACTGAAACTCGTCTAGCACTAGGGCTAATGCGCGTTCGCGTCTATACGTTCTACGTAATCACAGCGAAAGGTCACGCGTGACGTATGCGAAACTACAGACCCAGTGTTTACAAAGCAAACTTGAGAAGAGAGAAGTGCAACGCAATCAAACATTCTTTAGCAACAAGGTACAACATAAAGTACAACGATGTCTGACGATTTTGAAGCTGGAGGAGCACATGAGCTGGAGTTTTTCGCCGTTCCCTACCTTTTTGAGCCTGAATACACAGACCATAGATATATACACGTAGATGCCTCATTAGCGACTGTTTCTATGGGCCGTTCCAATATGGCGGATGCATCTACGTGCTTGGGGAGGTCCAATGAGGCATCTACGTATATATATCTATGACAGACGATGAACTCAGTCAGAGAGAGAATACTGTGGCGGCGACACAAGCCTCGGGCAGACCGCGTTCAAACGAGACGAGATGGTGGTGCAAATGCCCACATTTCCAACGGAGCAGGAATCTCAGTGCTGTCACGACTGGACCAAATTAAATTTGTGTCATTCCACACGCAATAACTCTGGAACTGTCTTTCGTCTCCAAGTTACGCGAACGCGCATTAGCCCTAGTGCTAGACGAGTTTCAGTGCTTAAAAGGTATATAAAAATATATTTTTCTAAGAAAATGACCGAACGTTTCAGTAGACAAGACTCTTCTTCGTCGGCTGGGATCGTTTACAGCCCTTTGAAGCCGCATTTAAACTGCATTTTGAAGGTTCAAAAATCGGGGCACCATTTAAGTCCATTATATGGAGAAATTTCCAGAAATGTTTATCTCAAAAAACATAATTTCTTGACGACTGAAGAAAAAAAGACATAAACATCTTGGATCACAAGGGGGTGAGTAAATTATCTGTAAATTGTTGTTCTGAAAGTGAACTACTCCTTTAATGGCTGGTCTATATATCGGGCAGGACATCCAAACCTATCATTCATCGACCTCAAATATGGCTTTTCATCTGAAAGATGTACAGTGGTGTAAAAAAAGTTGGCCCCCTTCCTGATTTTTTTGTATGTTTGTCACACTTCAATGTTTCAGATCATCAAACAAATTTAAATATTAATCAAAAATAACACAAATAAACACAACATGCAGTTTTTGAATGAAGTTTTTTATTATGAAGAGAACATGGCCCTGTGTGAAAAAATGTTTGCCCCCTAAACTTAATAACTGGTTGGGCCACGCTTAGCAGCAACAACTGCAATCAAGCGTTTGCGGTAACTTGCAATGAGTCTGTTACAGCGCTGTGCAGGAATTCTGGCCCACTCATCTTGGCAGAATTGTTGTAATTCAGCCACATTGGAGGGTTTGAGCATGAACCACCTTTTTAAGGTGATGCCACAGCATCTCAATAGGATTCAGGTCAGGACTTTGACTAGGCCACTCCAAAGTCTTCATTTTGTTTTTCTTCAGCCATTCAGAGGTGGATTTGCTGGTGTGTTTTGGATCATTGTCCTGCTGCAGAACCCAAGTTCGCTTCAGCTTGAGGTCACCAACAGATGGCCGGACACTGTCCTTCAGGATTTTTTGGTAGACAGCAGAATTCATGGTTCCATTTATCACAGCAAGTCTTCCAGGTCCAGAAGCAGAAAAACAGCCCCAGACCATCACACTACTACCACCACCATGTTGTACTGTTGGTATGATGTTCTTTTTCTGAAATGCTGTGTTACTTTTACACTAGATGTAATGGGACACACACCTTCCAAAAAGTTTAACTTTTGTCTCGTCAGTCCACAGAGTATTTTCCCAAAAGTTTTGGGGATCATCAAGATGTGTTCTGGCAAAACTGAGACGAGCCTTTATGTTCTTTTTGCTCAGCAGCGGTTTTCGTCTTGGAGCTCTGCCATGCAGGCCATTTTTGCCCAGTCTCTTTCTTATGGTGGAGTCATGAACACTGACCTCAACTGAGGCAAGAGAGGCCTGCAGTTCTTTAGATGTTGTTGTGGGGTCTTTTGTGACCTCTTTTTGAGTTGCCGCTGCACTCTTGGGGTAATTTTAGTCGGGCGCCCACTCCTGGGAAGGTTCACCACTGTTCCATGTTTTTGCCATTTGTGGATAATGGCTCTCGCTGTGGTTCGCTGGAGTCCCAGAGCTTTAGAAATGGCTTTATAACCTTTTCCAGACTGATAGATCTCAATTACTTTCTTTCTCATTTGTTCCTGAATTTCTTTTGAGGATCTTTTGGTCTACTTCACTTTGTCAGGCAGGTCCTATTTAAGTGATTTATTGATTGCGAACAGGTGTGGCAGTAATCAGGGTGATGGCAGTTACTGTCTGTATAAATCTTCTCGTAAATAAACTACCGGTGCTTTTTCTGAGTTCTCAATGTCTCGTTTTAAATGTCAGGGCCCTTGGAAGTCTACCAATGAAGTGTGGAGTTATTTTGTGCCTCGTAAATGGCATAAAACAGTGATTTATTTACATGGCTACTTCGATGCCCTATTGACTCTCATTGACAACCTTTTGTGAGCATCGGCTAACTGACCCCAGATTTCGGACTGCAGTGGACAAGACGAGATGAGATATACAAGGTACGTTCACACTCGGTATCATGATTCAATACACTTTAGGTCAATATCACACCGGAGTTCTCCTTTAAAATGAACGACTACTAGTTGACCAGAAACATCTTCAGTCGAGGACAGCCCTAACTGCTACTTAATTATAAGATATAAAGTCAAAAATTTTGAGAAATAGTTGTAATTTTATAAGAAATTATATGATTGTGAGATATAACATTTGTAATTGTGAGAAAAAAGTGATTATTGTGAGACATATTCACACAGATATAGTCAAAATTATGAGAAAATAAAGCCACAATTATTAGAACTGCACTTGTGAGAAATATGGTTGCAATTGTGAGGTACATTGACAGTTATGATAAATAAAGTCAACACTGTAAGAAATATTTGCAATAATAAGAAGTGATAATTGTGAGATATAGTCACAATAACGAGTCGCAACTGTAAGCAATCATAAGATTGTGAGATAAAATTTGTAATAGTGAGAAAAAAGTGATTTTTGTGAGATTCACACTGGGAGAAAAAAAGTCAAAATTATGACAGTTGCACTTGTAATAAATATGGTTGCAGTCATAAGATAAATTGACAGTTATGAGAAATAAAGTTGCATATGCAAAAACAGTCATAACAGTGAGAAATAAAGTCACAATGTGAGAAACAGTTGCAATAATAAGTTATAATTGTGAGATATAAAGTCACAATTAAAAGAAATATTGTGTAAGATTGTGAAATATAAAATTTGTAATTGAGAAAAAAGTGATTATTGTGACATATGCACACTGTGACATACAAAGTCACAATTATGATAAGTGCACTGCAGTTGTGAGATTGCATAAATTGACAATTATGAGAAATAAAGTTGCATATGCAAAAAAGTCATAACTCTGAGAAATAAAGTCGCATTGTGAGAAATAGTTGCAATAATAAAGTTATAATTGTGAGATATAGTCACAATTACAAGAAATAGTCGCAATTGTAAGAAATCGTAAGATTGTGAGATAAAATTCATGCTAGATATATTCATGCTGTGAGATATTAAGTCACAATTATGAAAAATAATGCCACAATTATGATACTTGCACTTGTAAGAAATATAGTTGCAATCGTGAGATAAATTGACAGTTGCATATGCAAAAAATAAAGTTATAACAGTGAGAAATAAAGTCACATTGTGAGAAACAGTCACAATAATAAAAACTTATAATTGTGAGAAATAGTCACAAGAAAAAGTAATTATCGTAAGGTATAAAGTATTATGAGAAATAATTATGAGAAATAATTGCACAATTATGATAATTGTAATTGCGATAAATTAACTTGCAGTTACAAAATATATTCACTTTTCTGAGAAATAAAATTGCAGTCACAAAAAAAATCAAACTGAAAAATAGATGCATGAAAAAGTAAAAATTACATTCGTAACATTCGTACAACTCATTAGATTTGCATAAAATTGTGAGAAGTCATTCACACTACCAAGTGAAAAAAAAACCAACTAAAATGTATTTGAAATACATTTATTTTTTATTATACTACAAATACATTTACATATTTACGTACTTAATAAAATAGCCTGAAATTATTGTTATAGTAAAATTCTATAAGTCTGCTAAACTGAAACAACTAATTTTGTGTTTAATCCACTTTAATTGTGCCAGAGTAGTGCTGAAGATATACTGAAGTATATTTGATTGTGCTAAAGTGGAACTATTGAAAGTATACTTTAGGTATACTTTAAATATCTTGCTTTAAAAGACCGATATTATACAGAGATCATACAATTCTTACTAATACTGATATTAAAACACATTTTAGGCATAATTTTAAGAAATGTGCACTGTGCGGTAAAGAAATACTCCAAATACAGTTCAACTGTAATTTTCTATCAGTAAGTCTTAAGTGATATGTCAATACATATGTTAATGGATTTGAAGTATACTTACTAAATAAATGATAACACTAGGCCTGTGAAATACAAGGTCACAATTATGAGAAATAATGCCACAGTTAACTGTAATTACTAAAACCAAAACTGCAATTGTGAGAAATAAAGTTGCAATTGTAAGATATAAAGTCACACTGTGTGATATAAAAGTCTAACTTAAAAGCGCTAACATTTAAAGGAACACTCCACCTTTTTTTGGAAATAGGCTCATTCTCCAACTCCCCCCCGAGTTAATAAATTGGGTTTTACCGTTTTGAAATCCATTCAGCCGTTCTTCTGTTCTGGCGATATCACTTTTAGCATAGCTTAGCATAGATCATTGAATCCTATTAGACCAATAGCATCGCGTTCAAACATGGCCAACGAGTTTCGGTATTTGTCCTATTTAAAACTTGACTCTTCTGTAGTTATATCGTTTACTAAGACCGGCGGAAAATGTAAAGCTGTGATTTTCTAGGCCGATAGGATTAGGAACTACACTCCCATTCTGGCGTAATAGTCAAGGAAGTTTGCTGCCGTAATATGGACGCAGCAGACGCAGTAATATCACGCCGGTCACATTGGAAGTTACCTAGCTGGGAACTAATTTCAGCCGCTGCGTGATATTACTGCGCCTGCTGCGTCCATATTACGGCAGCAAAGTTCTTAGTTCACAATATAGCTACAGAAGAGTCAAGTTTTAAATAGGACAAATACCGAAACTCGTTGGTTATTTTTGAACGCAATGCTATTGGTCTAATAGGATTCAATGATCTATGCTAAGCTATGCTAAAAGTGATATCGCCAGAACAGGAGAACGGCTGAATGGATTTCAAAACGGTAAAACTCAACTTATTAACTCGGGGGGAGTGGGAGAATGAGCCTATTTCCAAAAAAGTGGAGTGTTCCTTTAATACAGAGACAGACAGATTAAGACTGTTATGCCGAGTTCAGACTGCACGATTTTCAAAGCAATCGCGTCACAGATGTTTTCACACTGCATGACTATCTGGGGTAGCATTCCGTCGCTGCTGTGTTCACTGCATGATGGATCGGCGACAGGGGGTTTCACACTGCATGACTTTACAATAGGAAGAATCGCCGACAACTTTGTCCCGGTCCGCAAACTACGTCTCACAACCAAACACACGCGAGAAATGACATGGAAACAATGTGAGGTCAGGCGTGCAAGTTCTCATGTGACACTGGTATTATTATAAAAAAAATGGTAGCCCGCAAGAAGCTTGTCATACAAATTGCATGTGCACTCATTTGCAGCGAAAAGAAAAGAAGCCAAAGCTATGCTTGTTGATACTGTGGTCTATACCTTCATAACTCCTCCCCCAACTTCCCGCTGGCCTGGATGTTGCTGTCTCATTGGCTGAAGGTAATCGCCGATGTTATTTTTAGTCAGATCACCTTTCACACGGCATGATTTTGAATCGCCGACAGGTCCAGATATTTAGCATGCCAAATATCTCATGGGTGTCGGCGACACGTCGGTGATTCTCTCAGACCGCGTTTTTGATAGTTCACACTGTGTGATTGTCACTCACGTGAACGAACACCGATTTGCCTGTGATTTCGGGCATTTGTCGGCGATTTCTCAAAACCTGTCGGCGAGTCAAAATCGGGGCTAAAATCATGCAGTCTGAACTTGGCATTACAGGAAAACTCAGCACAGGTGGATCACCTTAAAGTCTCCTCAGACCAAACCAACACCTTTATCAAGATGAGCTCTCACCTTCTCTCTCCTTTCTCTCTTGCTCATCCACTCTCCAACATCCTGTTTATAGCGGAGGCTGTTTCAGATTAGCGCTAGCTCCGTGCCACCCGCAGACATCCAAATGCAGACCATGTGTGTGTGCGCGAGGTCACGGGCCGCACTCCCACTTTCTCTTTCTGAGGCCGGGGGCACAGGCCGCCCGAGAGGCCTCTTCTTCTTCCTCTCATCTCCTTCTCTCTGAACCTCTGCTCTCGGCAACACGGGGTCAGAGGTTAATGGGGTGGTAATGTGGGACTAAAAGGGAAAATCTCTACGTTGTCCCTCCCTCCACTCGACAACTCCCAGAAACCATTAACATCGCAGTCTCGCAAATACTGTCATCTTTCAGCACGGCTAACGTGGACTTCCTCTCGGTGTCATGTTGTTTTATGACCTCCTCTTCTGCAAACCCATGGGTCTCCGGCTCGCTCCCGAAACTGATGAGGAGAATGAGAAATGGTGGGTATTTGTTTTCACCTCAAGCGCTGATCCTTGACCTCTAATGGTCACGCACACATACACACAAACATGTGGCTCAGAAACACAATGTTTTATGTACTGATTATTAATCTTTAGCCAGTTTGGAATTTTTTTTTACAACTTTGTCAAATGAACTGCCACCTACTAGTTAAATCATAAAAGTGTTTGATTCTTCTGTTTCTAGGGTGTTTTGAGGTGCTGCTATGGAAAAATTCTCTCTTCAACGATTCTGAATATTTCAGAATTTGATTCCAAGCTTGTTTTCCCGCATATTTCACGTGTGCGCGCTAGAGATGCGGCAGACTTCATTCCACAGAATTTGCACTGTGAGACACGTTCGCATTGCTTTACAGTGTGTGCTTCCACCCACCGTGTTTTACTTTAGATATGCTTTCATTTATGCCTTTTGGAATGCAGTACTATTAGATGCACGACACGACACTCGCGCACTGACAGACTTTCAGGTGCGCCTTGTGTCTGTTCATCCGGCTGCGGTTAAATGCACTTGCATTTGTGAATACTTTTATACGAAATTGATGTACACACAGTGAGTTATGTTTTCAGAGCAGGACAAAACATCTGATATATCGAAATAGATCTGTGTATTAGTTTGAACGCAGCCTGTTAAAGCTGCCACTGTCTTATAATCAAACGGCAGTAATGCTGAGGAAAAAAGAAAAACCAATATCTATTGTCTGTAAACTTTCGGATACTTAAAGAACACTTATTTTAAATTAGTAATTGTTTTAAATAGTAGCCTGCTCATATAATAAAAAAATAAGTATATTTTGCATAAATAAATTTGATATAAAATGTATATGAAAATGTGGCAATGTGCAGTAGCCTAATATTGAAAACTGAGAATGTGACGCATCGTAATATTTAGTTGATAATGAAAATCGTAATTAAATTGAAACGTGAAAATAAGATTCACATCCCTACTTTTAAGATGGCGGTAGGCTACTGACATACAGAGATTCTGACTATAAACAAAAATAATAGAAATGACAATTACATTTTGTTAAAATGTAAGATGTATTTGCACAGCAGATAAATCAATTGGGGAAAAATGTAGATCAAGAATCGTTTTGGAATCGGATTGTGACTCCCAGAATCGGAATCGGATCAGATCGTGAAGTGCCTGAAGATTCCCACCGCTATGTTTTTTTGTGGTTGTTAGCACATTGTTTGGTGGTTTTTAAAGAAGAAGTTCACTTCCAGAACAAAAGTTTACAGATAATGTACTCACCCCCTTGTCATCCAAGATGTTCATGTCTTTCTTTCTTCAGTCGTAAGGAAATGATGTTTTTTGAGGAAAATATTTCAGGATTTCTCTCCATATAGTGGGCTTCTATGGTGCCCCCAAGTTTGAGCTTCTAAAATGCAGTTTAAATGCAGCTTTAAAGGGCTCTAAATGATCCCAGCCAAGGAAGAAGTGTCTTATCTAGCGAAACGATTGGTTAATTTCTAAAAAATGTTTACAATTTTATACTTTTTAACCTCAAATGCTCATCTTGTCTAGCTCTGCGTGTACTCTGTGTATTCCGGTTCATGACGATAAACTTACATTTCATTTTTTCCTCCAACTTTAAAATTGTCCTACATCGTTGTTTTACTTTTTTTTTTTTTTTTTACAATTTTGTAAAGGGCATTTGATCTTCTTTGCACTTCGACTTTGTAAACTGGGTCGGTACTTCTGCAGCGATGTAGGGCGATTTTGAAGTTGGAGGAGAAAATGAGATGAGAGTTTTTCGACATACCCTAACTGTCTTGAACCGGAATACACAATGTATATGCAGAGCTAGACAAGACAAGCATTTGAGGTTAATTAGTTTATAAATTGTAATTTTTAAAAGAAAATAACCGATTGTTTCACCAGATAAGACCCTTCTTCCTCGGCTGGGATCCTTTAGAGCCCTTTGAAGCTGTATTTACACTGCATTTTGAAAGTTCAAACTCATAGAAGTTCACTATATGGAGATAAATCCTGAAATGTTTGCCTCAAAAAACAATTTCTTTACAATTAAAGAAAGAAAATAATGAACATCTTGAATGACAAAGTGGGGGAGGTAAATAATCAGTAAATTTTTGTTCTGGAAGTGAACTTTTCCTTTAAGGTGTTATGGGTGAATTATGTGTGGTTATTTATTGAGTCAAAAGATGTTTAAAAAGATGTTAAAATTCTGTGTTTATTAGCAAGTAATTACTTACAAAAGTAATTTTATCTGAGAAAGAATATAAATATACTACAGTACAAAACTGGTACTTTTTTCATCCAAGGTAAAAAAAAAAATAGAATTTTAAACTAGTGAAAATATATTAACTGTTGTTCAAATGTTTGAGAGTGGTAAAATGAATAATGTTTTCAAAATAAATTTCTTCTGCTCACCATGGCTGCATTTATTTGATCGATAATCTACGGTAAAAACAGTCAAATTGTAAAATATTATTACAATTAAACAAACAGTTTTCTATTTAAATATATTGTAAACTGTAATTTATTCATGTAATGCAAAGCTGAATTTTCAGCATCATTACTCCAGTCTTCGGTGTCACGTGATTCTTTAGAAACTATTAATATTCAATAAAAATCTGCTTAATATTTTAGTATATATATATATTTTTAAATAAATAGAGTTCAAAAGAACAGCATTTATTTGAAACTGAAATATTTTGTAGCATCATAAATGTCTTTACAGTCACTTTGGATGAATTTAATGTATGCTTAACCTTTTTTCTCCTTAGTATAAAACAAAAAAGAATAAAGAGTTTTGTCATGCATGCTTTTTTATGATCTGTAGGGTGTCTCATGATGATAGTTTTATTTCTGAAACTCATTTAAATGAGTTTCCTACTTGCTACTTGCAGTCATACTATGCTATAACCAGACAAATCATTAAACAAGGTCATGTTGCCAACAATTTGTGTTTGGAGAGATTAATGCTGTCCTCTACTGGTCAACGTGTGTCACTACATGAACTCTAGGATCATGTTCTTGTGCTTCACTTAACAAAATACAGCAGTAAATGGGTCATTCCAAAAAAAAAAAAAAAAAAAAAAAAAACTTTTTGCCTTTTACAAAGAAAATTAGGATTCAAAATTTAAAGAAATCTCAAAAATTACACTTGAAATATTGTTAACAATGTAATTGTTATTGATTTACCTCTGAATTTTTTAAATAGAATTCGTAATTTTAACTTCATTTGTCATAAATGTAAATGTTTATCTCATATTGTTTACTTCTATCTAATAATCACTGATCATTATTTTCAAAAATTATTTTCATTTTTTAGAAATACACTACCATTCAAAAGTTTCTGAACAGTAAGGTTTTAAATGTTTTTAAAGAAGTCTCTTCTGTTCACCAAGCCTGCATTTATTTGATCCAAAGAACAGCAAAAACAGTAAAATTTTTATTTAAATAACTCTTTTCTATTCGAATATATTTAAAATGCAATTTATTTTTATTTTTTATATTTATATTTAGTTTTTTATCAGCATTACTCTAGTCACATGATCCTTCAGAAATCATTCTAATATTCTGATTTGCTGCTCAAAAACAGTATTATTATTATTATTATTATTATTAATATGTTGAAAACAGCTGAGTAGAATTTTTTCAGATTTCTTCGTTCAGAAGAACAGCATTTATCTGAAATAAAAATCTTTTGTAACATTATACATGTCTGTATCATCACTTTTGGTCAATTTAAAGCATGCTTGATAAATCGTATTAATTTCTATAATAATAATTTAAAAAGCATGAAATTTGCAAAGCTTTATATTTCAGATAAATGCTCTGACGGATTTCCGAAGGATCATGTGACACAGAAGACTGGAGCAATGATGCTGAAAATTTTGTTTTCATCACATTAATTACATATATTAAATATATACAAAAAAAAAACTAAACAAAACAAATATATATATATATATATATATATATATATATATATATATATATATATATATATAATAGTAACAATATTTTACAATATTACTGCTTTTGCTGTATTTTGGATCAAATAAATACAGGCTTGGTGAGCAGAAGAGACATCTTAAAAAAACATAAAAAATCCTACTGTTCAAAAACTTTTGACTGGTAGTGTAGCAATTTAAAATATTTTTACAGTATATTTAAATGTTTTCTTTAATGCAAAGACAGAGAGAAAAAAAGGTACAGCAATTAAAAGAATGAGAAAAAATACAGAAATTGAAATGAAAAACACTCAAATTATTGTCTCTATAAATCACCTTGTTCATGTATTTCTAAAATATACTTTCATCCGGATAAAACGAGCATCATGTGAGTCATGACAAGTCTCTATGCTTGTAACTCTCAGTCAGTTACAGTTTGTTCTGTCCTACTGCTATTTAATCTCCTCCCTTGAAAGTCACTGTATCCTGTGTCCTGTCTCTCTCTTTCTCCCTCCCTCCCCCTCTGTCCATCCATCTCTCCCTCTATCTCTTTCTCTCTTCTCATAACGGCTGCAGTAGTCTCTCTCCTCCACAGACATCATCCTCATCAGCTGGAGCGGTGCAGTATCAGACTGGATGATGCAGGACTGTCTGCTCAGGTACAGTATTCAGCCTGATCTCATCTGCTTTATCTCCCTCAAACAGCTGCATGCTCCTTCTTTATCATCGCTGTTGCTGCTGTTCGCTCTGCTGTATCTGTGGCCTTGAGGAATCAGTGGTGTCTTTAATACCTGGCTCTTACCAGGAGTTAAGACACTTTCCTTTAGCTGCATGTTTTTACAGTACTTCTCTGGTCTGAGATGAAGTCTTACAGGACAGATAAAGTCTCTTAGAACTTTTTGAAGACTTGTGGAGCTCTGAGGGAGCTGGTATTCATAATGATAAAAATATGCCATAATTAACACATAAAGTTACATTCTTTTTGCCTGTGAGCAATCTGAATGGTCAGTTTAGCATGAATGTTAATCAGACTGCTTACATTACATTACATGATTTATTTATTATTGTGAGGGTGTGAATGTCATTATGATGCACAGTATATTAGTGACCATTTCATCAACATTACTGGACAATATATCCTTTTTTAATATCAGAAATGCCATTGTACATTATTATTATTAGTCTGATTAGGGTGATTACATTATTTTTGCAATGTTTGCTATTATATTTGTAGATTAGACATGTATATATTGTGTATATACTGGACAATATTGTTTATTATTATTATTATTAGTCTGATTAGGGTGATATTAAACCAGATTAAATATTTTTTAATGTTTGCTATTATAATTGTGGATTAGAAATTCATACATTTGTATATATACTGGACAATATTATTATTATTATTATTAATATTAGTCTGATTAAGGTGATATTAGAAGCAGATGATATCATTTTTGCAATGTTTGTTTATTTTATATAATAATAATAACAACAACAATAAAATATTATATTATTTTTGCACTTATAATTGTAGATTAGAAATGTATATATTGTGTATATACTGGGCAATATTGTATATTATTATTATTATTATTAGTTCGATTAGGGTAATATTAGAACCAGATTAAATTATTTTTGCAATTTTTGTTATTATAATTGTAGATTAGAAATTCATTGTGTATATACTGGATAGTATTGTTAATAATAGTAATAATAATACTAATAATATTAGTCTGATTGTATAATTTTTTTTTTAAATGTTTGCTATTATAATTGTAGATTACAAATTAATATATTATGTATATCCTGGACAAAATTGTTTATTATTATTATTATTATTATTATTATTATTACGATTATTAGTCTGATTAGGGTGATATTAGAACCAGGTAAAATCATTTTTGCAATGTTTGCTATTATAATTGTAGATTAGAAATTATTAACATAACATAAATTGTGTATTTACTTGCCAATATTATTATTATTATTGTCATTATTATTATTATTGGTCTGATTATGGTGATGTTAGAAGCAGATGATATCATTTTTGCAATGTTTGTTTATTTATTTAATATATTATTATTATTATTATTATTAGTAATAATAATAATAATAATAATAATAATAATAATAATAATAATAATAATTTTAATAATAATTATTATTATTATCAGTATGATTAGGGTGATATTAGAACCAGGTAAAATTATTTTTTCAATGTTTGCTATTATAATTGTAGATTAGAAATTATTAACATAACATAAATTGTGTATATACTTGTCAATATTGTTATTATTATTGTCATTATTATTATTATTAGTCTGATTAGGATGATGTTAGAAGCAGATGATATCATTTTTGCAATGTTTGTTTATTTATTTAATATAATTTTATTATTATTATTCTTATTAATAATAATAGTAATAATAATTATAATTGTAATAATTTTTATTATTATCAGTATGATTAGAGTGATATTAGAACCAAATTGTATTATTTTTGCAATGTTTGCTATTATAATTGTAATTATAAATTCATAAATTGTGTATACACTGGACAATATCTTTATCATTATTATTATTATTATTAGTCTTATTAGGGTGATATTAGAAGCAGATGATATAATTTTTTAATGTTTGTTTAGTTTAATAATAATAATAATAATAATAATAATAATAATTATTATTATTATTATTATTATTATTAAACTAAACAAACATTAAAAAATTATATCATCTGCTTCTAATATCACCCTAATAAGACTAATAAATTAGTCTGATTAGGGTGATATTAGAGCCAGATTAGATTATTTTTGCAATGTTTGCTATTATAATTGTTGATTAGAAATTCATAAATTGTGTATATACTGGACAATATAATAATAATAATAATAATAATAATAATAATAATAATAATAATAATTATTATTATTATTATTATTATGATTAGGGTAATATTAGAAGCAGATTATATTATTTTTGCAATGTTTGCTATTATAATTGTTGATTAGAAATTAATATATTGTATATTTAGTGGAAAATATTGTTTATTATAGTTATTATTATTATGATTATTAGCCTGATTAGGGTGATATTAGATCCAGATTAAATTATTTTTGGAATATTTGCTATTACTGTATAATTGTAGATTAGAAATTCATAAATTGTGTATATAATGGACAATATCGTTAACGTTTTATAGTTTTAGTATTATTATTGTTATTATACTTATATATATATATATATATATATATATATATATATATATATATACACTAAAATTGAAGTGTGTTTTTAGAAACACATTTTATATACATTTTACATAATTTGTAATTAGATGTAGGTTCTAACTGTCAACACATGCAGCTAAAGTATGAGCAGATGGCAGGTACATTGTTTGAATGAAATTGAGTGAAAATGAATCATCACATCAGTAATGTCCTGATACGGTTCTCTGGTTGAGACTCATGGCCACATGTCGATCGATAGCTCTGCTGGATAGGAAGGGTGGGGGACATGCGGAGTGCTAAGTGCTCTGATTCGGCCATTAGTCAGATTCAGAATGCTAACTCATCTCTTTGTGCTCATCTCAGAGGGACAGTATGTCGTCTGGCCTCCAATGCTTTCAGTGGGGAAATTCGACACTTATAGATATCGATCTTCTTGTGCAGCATAAAACATCTGTTGAGAGCACGGACATCACTAGATAAATCTCACAAATCCTGTCAAGAACATGTCCAGATTGTATTTCTGCCCCAAAATAAATTGGGTAGGGTTATGGGACTAGAATATGGTCATACAGAATATATTCTTCCCGCATCCTGACTCAGGACACACATGATCCCAGTGAGGGATGAGGAGGCCGAGTCTCAGAGGAAGGCCAAGTCACGACAGGCCAGACAGACTCGACGAGCCACACAGGTATGATGGAAAAAGACACAGTCACACTCACAAAACAGCAAAGCAAAGGAAGAATACACTTTTGTATGCTTTGATGGAGGACATATTTGCTAAAATAAGGGTTAATGTGCAGTAAGCTGATGTGCAATCATAAAATAAAACAAGATATGACCTCAACTCAAAGCTAAAATTACAGCTGTCTTAAATGCTTAAATCTTACGTTTTTGTCTTGTTTCCAGCCCAAATATCTAAAAATTCTTGAATCAGGAAGGATTTTCTAGATAAGTCAAAATTATTGTCTTGTTTTTAGTAAAAACAAGTCAAAATTAAGTGTGTTTTTGCTTGAAACAAGCAAAATAATCTGCCAATGGGGTAAGAAAAATAATCTAGTTGTCTGCTTGAAATGATTGTTTTTCTTACCCCATTTGCAGATTATTTTGCTTGTTTTAAGCAAAAACTCACTTAATTTTGACTTCTTTTTTTTTCCTGAAAACAAGACTATAATTTTTACTTGTCTAGAAAATCCGTCTAGGCTGGAAACAAGACAAAAAAAAAACCTAAGTAAGAAAAGCATTTTTTGCAGTGTAAGAAAGATGACCCATAATTACAATGTAAAAAAATCATGGGCCTAGCGGCAAGACAAACACCGCAACAATATATATAAACATTATTAATTTGCAATCTAATTTAAAATTTGGCATTTTTATCTCAAATTTAACATGGCTTATGCTCACTAGAAATTAAAAGTCAGTCTTTTGAAGCCATTTTAAGCAAGTCAGTAACTATTATGAATCACAAGATGGTGCCAGTTTGCTAGTTTAACTTAAGTTCAAGAACAATGGGGAAAGTTGCGCGGGATGTTGACAACAGTGACTGTTTAGTGTTGCATTTGATCATTCAGAATCAATGTACACTTGCTTCATGTATATTTTCTCATTTTTGATCGTCTTATTTTTAGGGAGTTACCCTCTCAGAGTTGATGGAGGCAAAGAGAACCTTCAGCCCGTCCAAACTCGATCTGCAAACAGGTGAGGTGTGTAGATCCACAGAGGGACTGTGTCTCCAGAGAAGAGTCCCTGAGGACATGACAGAAACCAGCCTGTCTCTGAGGGAAGAACAGCAGCCTGAGAAACACCAATGTGACCACCTGGATGAGGTGAACATGTGACAGCACAACCACATGCAATTTACTCACATAAAATAGCGGCAGGTGTAAATAATCAGCTTTATCAAATATACACAAAATACTTAAACCATATTTAGTTACTCGAAAAGTATTAGAACACATAAGTCATACTTAAAAAATTAACGAATGTTATTGTATCCAATTCAAAATACTTTTTACTGTAGGAGGCGTCATTAAATAATTTACTCAACCTATAGAGGGAAGAAGAAACATGTGGAAGCTGTTAAGTCATAGCCTAGAAGGACTTAGAAAACAGGATAGGGCGCAATATTTTGACGAAACTAAACTTAGTTAGCTGTAATAGGTGTTAAAGATACGTATGAGCAATATTAATTAAGAAGTTAGCCAAATATTTCACCTACCTGACCAGAAACGATAAGAACAAACATGAATGTTGTCAAAATTCTTGCCCTGGAAATCCTGGTTCAGTTTGGCCAACCACAAACGACAGTTTTTTGCACTCTTCTCCTTGATTTGTTATAACTTACTGCAGTCTATAGTACTCCAGATGTTTTTCCTGGTCCGACCGATTAGTACAACCCAAAACATGCCAATTATTGACCATTTTCAGCAGCAATAATCAGTCAAATATGCGAGTTTCATTTGGTTTACTGCCATTTGTTTGCGTATTGGAGCATTTAAAATTAGGTGCTTTAAGTACAATTCTCTCATACTGACCACTGGCTGTTCAACATGGCATCTCATTGCAAAGAACTTTACTCTCCACAAAGATGGCCAAGGCTATTAGAGGTTCAGTAACACCCTGAAACCTTGTTACACCACAGTGGTCAGGGTCATACAGAGGTTTTCCAAGATTGGTTCAGTTCGGAACAGGTCTTGCAAGAGTAGATCAATGAAGTTGAGCACTCGTTCTGTGCGTCAGGTGCAGAACCTGGCTTTAAAAAAACCAGATGCATGAGTGCTGCCAACATTGCTTTAAAGGTTGCAGAAGTAGAAGGTCAGCTTGTCAAGGCTCAGACCATACGCCGCACACTGCAACATAAGTTTGCATAGGCGTCGTCCCAGAAGGAAGCCTCATTTGAAGCTGGCTCACAAGAAAGCCTGCAAACAGCTTGCTGAAGACAACCTGTCCAAGAGCATGAATTACTGGAACCATATCCCAGCAACAACCTGTGCAGCTCTGGTCCTGGTCCCTGAGATCTACCATCCTGCAGAGTTCAGCTCCAACCCTGATCAAACACAACTGAACCAACTAATTAGGATCTGAAGGACTACTTGATAATTACAGACAGGTGTGCTTGATCAGGGTTGGAACTGAACTCTGCAGGATGGCAGATCTCCAGGAACAGGGTTGAGCACCCCTGTACTAAAGCATATATAAAGTACTTGATTATAAGTTTACATTAAAAGTTAATATATTTTAAATTTACTAAACTGCAACTTCATTATGGATGTGCAATTACAGATATTAATACAAGGCATACAAATTACAGTGTGAATTATATTAAACTGTATTTTAGGTAATCATAAATATATATTTCAAAAGACAATTTAAGAAATTATGAAATAACATTTTAAGATATCATTTCGACTAATTATGTAAAATATAAATGTAAAAAACACACCTAATTGTATTCTTTTATATTGTGATTTTTCCCTAATAATTATTCTTTTTAAGTATGCTTATGAAAGTATGTTTGTATGCTATTGAAGAAAAGCTGTGACACTAAAGTGTGAAATTAAATTCCAAATTGTAGATTTATTTAGTTTTGCTTTAATCATGGAGGTCTGGTTTTGATTCATTTATTGCTTCATTCATTCTCTAAGCAAGGAAACTGGAAAAGAAGACCAGGAACCAAACCTGAAAGGTCATCTTTTTGCCTCTCATCAGTTAAAGGAGCGTGTGGATTCACTCCCAGTCTGAAGAGTCACAGCACTCCCATAGGTACTATTGCACATTAGGATCTGACAAAATTTGCAATTTAAAAGCATCATAAATATACTGATGTCTTTTCTTGTGTTGATTTCAGAGTCTAAGTGGACAGATGAAAATGACAACATCCTTTATGGTTCCTCTGATGCCTCTCTGACACAGCAGCTGACTGAAGACCGTGATCTCAATGCTGAGCTGACAGGCCCGCTCACTGAGGTACCACTAGTGTGTTTAATTCATTGCTGTTTCAAACTTTTACTTTTATATTTTATACATTGCTAATGTGAGAAGCACAAGAATGGTCATATCAATAATTCAATTACTAACTTAGCATTTACTGCAGCAAAAATTATACGTTTTACTCTCTTTACCTTATTTTCCCTACAAAAGTGGGCCAAGTTTAATGTGTCTGGTGTTGAAAAATGGAGGATATGGTGGATATAGCTCATTAGAAATCTTTCTACTTTTTACCCCTTTTACTGTACATTCAAATTGCTGAATTTTTACAGGCAGTTTCAGCTTTACGTTTACTGTTACGAAAGCTGTATTTGGATTCAGCTGGGGTCATTTGTTCTTGTGAAGAGACGTCCCATTAGTCACCACAACACAGTCTGTGACCTAAAATGACAGTTTTAAGTTACAGACCTTGCTAAAAATGGATGAACTTCACTTGAACATCAATATGGTCAGCGAACAACCTATTTAAAAACTATATTCAGATGTCAAACTATAAAATCACCAGCCGTAGGATTTAAAGTATAAGAATGTCAGGTATTATATCCGGAAATTGGATATTGGACTGGATCCTATAAAGATAATAAATAAATCAAAAATAAAATAAATCAATCAAACTACACCACAGTTTGGGGTCAGATTTTTGGAAAAAATGCCTTTTGCTTGCCAAAGCTGCATTTATTTGATCATAAATGCAGTAAAAGAGTAATATTGTGAAACATTATTGCAATCTAACATTCTCTCAAGAGTCCAGAAACTGAGCTTTAGGCTGTGTGATTCCTCCAATAAAATTAAGATTTCTCTATTAGTGAAACCTCACCGAAAATAATCCTCTGTAATCTTTTCTATTTTTATAGAATATAGAAAATGCAATCCTAACGTCCAAGGACACGTCTTTGACACTCTCGTGAAGGTCAATCTCAGTAACAGGAAACTAGTTTGTATCTGTTTGTAATTGTAAGATAAAAAGCCGCAATTCTGATTTTATAACTCGCAATTGTGAGTTTATATCATGCAATTATGACTTTATTTCTCAGAATTGCAATTCATATGTTACAATTATGACTTTATAACTCGCAATTGCACTTTTTATATCACAATTCTTATTTTATTTTACAGAATTGCAAGATATAAAGTCGCAATTCTGACTTTATAGCTCACAATTGCAGCTTTTTATCTCACAATTCTGAGTTTTTTTTCTCGCAGTTGCAAGTGCAAGTTTAGATCTCGCAATTCTGACTTTATAACTCGCAATTGCGAGTTTGTATCATGCAATTCTGAGAAAAATAGTCCGAATTGTGAAATAAAAAGTCGCAATAATTTTTTTTTATTCAGTGGTGGAAACGGGTTTCGATACTCTATTCTATTGAAATATATGTTAAAATGTAATTTATTTCTTAGATCAAAGCTGAATTATTCCAGTCTATTATGTCACATGAGCCTTCAAAAATTTTCTGTGTTCTTTGATGAATAGAAATGTCAAAATAACAGCATATATATGAAACAGAAGTATTTTGTAACATTATTAATGTCATTATAAATTATACAATTATTTTTTCTTGAATACAAGTATTAATTTCTCTTAAAGTAATCTTACTGACCCCAAACTTTGTAATGGTAACATATTCTCCAATACTATTTTTGCTACTTTTAAAAACATTTAACATGTTCTTTTGTACTTTCACTCAGACAAAACTAAACGTGGATACGTTTGTACTTTCACTCAAGTATATTTTTAAAGTATGAAGTAGTCATGACTGATTTTGGTTAGAGAATTTCTACAGTGGGATCAGTAAATTCATCAAAAGTGCATCCAAACAACTAGTTGACAAGATAAATCCAAGACATCAGCAAAAATGACCAGCACAGCTGAAACAAATAATTACTGAATTGAAAGCTCTAGACTATTCCAATTCTGACTTTTTTTCTCGCAATTGTAAGTTTAAATCACCCAATTCTAACTTTATAACTCGCAATTGCGACTTTTTATCACACAATTCTTTTTTTCTCGCAATTGCAAGTTTATATTTCACAATTCTGACGTTATAACTCACAATTGTGACTTTTTCCTCCTAATTCTGACTTTTTTCTCGCAATTGCAAGTTTATATCACGCAATTCTGACTATATCGGAATTGCAAGTTTATATTTCACAATTCTGACGTTATAACTCACAATTGTGACTTTTTCCTCCTAATTCTGACTTTTTTTCTAGCAATTTCAAGTTTATATCACGCAATTCTGACTTTATTTCTCAGAATTGCACGTTTATATTTCAATTCTGGCGTTATAACTCGCAATTGCAACTTTTTCTCATAATTCTGACTATTTTTCTCGCAATTGCAAGTTTCTATCACACAATTCTGACTTTATTTAAGTATTTTAGTAAGTTTATATCTTGCAATTTTGACTTTATAACTCGCAGTTGTGGCTTTTTATCCTACAATTCTGACTTTTTCTCAGAACTGCAAGTTTATATCTCGCAATTCTGACGTTATAACTCGCAATATGTTCTTTTTCTCACAATTCTGCCTTTTTTTCTCGCAATTGCAATTTTATATCTCTTAATTCTGACTTTATAACTCGCAATTTGTTCTTTTTCTCGCAATTCTGACTTTTTTTCAGAATTGTTTTTGCACTTTTTTTTTGCAAGTTTATATCTTGCAATTCCGACTTCATAACTGTGAGTTTATATCAAGCAATTTCAACTTTTTTCCTCGCAATTGTGAGTTTATATCATGACTTTATTTCTTAGAATTTCACAATTCTGACTTTATAACTTGCAATTGTGAGTTTATATCACGCAATTTCAACTTTTTTTCTCGCAATTACGATTTTATATCATCTTTATATTGCGACTACTCCATCCCTGTGCTTCAAGTACACACTTGGGTATTCAGTGTGTGCCTCTATCCTAAATTGGACAAAAGTGAGACACAGAGTTAATGAGACAATCTCCTAATCTTCTCAGTAATTCCCAAGAAGGTCAATAAGAACCTCGCCCCTTTGGTATGTCCTTTCTCCCCAAAAAAGAAAAATATTTTATTTAGTTATTTCACTCTTGCCCCACTAGATGGCCCTGCTGCATAGTTCTATGTGTTCTATATAGTATGAAAACTTTGGCTTAGTAGAACATTTGTTGCAAAATAATCTATTATCCTTAAATTTTCACATTATATCATCATTATAAACTTTTTTTAGGATAAATGTTTCCTGTCATGTATACAGATGGTAAAGCTCTATCAGGCGGAGCTGAATTTGGTGAAGTGATCTTGCTATCCGCCCTTAATGAACCCCTGAAGAGTGTGTGAGGTATCCTTACATTCCATACCATGTAGGGCAAAACTACCCGTCTACAGCCTCTCTTCCCACTCCTTTTCTATTTCCCAAAGCCTTCAGTACCATAAGCTTAATACATCACATAAAGTCAGGGAAACAAATGAAAATAAAACAATAAGGAAAGGCCTGCGCTCTAGAAGAGACGCACTTTATAAGGCAACAAAATAAGTGAAGGAGAAACAGAACAAGGGCAAAACCTAAATGTGGCTGTGAAGTTATCCTTGGAAAGGTACAGTGAATCCCTGTCTCAGTCCTCTGATTCGAAGCGCTCAGTGACTCTGGGGAAGCCGTTGTGTAATAGGAGAAAGCTTCTGTGCAGCTGCGGCCTATATCGGTCACTGATAATTAACACTGATAGTCATCAGGACAGGCCTGCTTCAGCACGCCACATGAATGTAAACTGAGTCAGATTACTGGTACTGATGAGGGATGTTTACTCATGAGTTGTTGCATAATTGTATGTGTGTGTGTTTAGTGCATCTGTTTGTATGTGTTTTATGGGCAGCAGTGCTCACTGCCAGCTTGATGGGAGCTCAAAGTGTGCATCCATGTCAAGCTGTTTTTATTCATTTTAGGTATTAAATTTGACAACGTGTTAAACGAACCAAATTTGTTAGATCAACAAAAGAGACTGTTCAGGGGTAGTTTTATGTCAAAATAAAATTTGAATGGTTTAATGTTTAAAAATGAAAAAATTAAGACATATTAATCCATAAATATTAATTCCCCTACAGTCGTTTCACTACGACGTTACATATGGGAACTTGCCTAAGAGACCCAATCATCTCTGAGCCTTATTCAAAAGGCCAATGAACATTGGTGAGTGGTATTTGCATGCCAATCCACTCCCCCGTACATACGGGTATATAAGATGGCGGCTTGCAACCACTCATTCAGATTTTTGCTTCGGAGCCTTTCATGCTAGAGCCCTCGACACACCGCTTCAAAAGAAACAAGAGTTCTTCATCTGAGTTCACGTTCTCTCCGCTGGCGCGCTGCCAAACCACTAAAAGAGTGATTCTAAAAGAGCTTTGTTTGGCAGCCGCCAGCATGATCCTGCGGGCTGCCGTTTTCACGGCAATAAAAGGCAAGCCGCCTGCATTCCAACGAGAGCCCCGTCGAGTGCACAGCTGCCCCGCGGCTCCTCCCTGAGCAGACCGGGATCTAAAAGAGCGAGTTTTCTCACGGCCGTCGAGAGCATCTTCCCGGTATTCTTTCCGGTTGTGCGCTAATGGGTGCGGTAGTTTCCTCACCTCTGCGGACGGACATGAACACTGCCTCATGTGTTTGGGTTTATCGCACGCTGAGGCAGCGTTCATGGTTGGTTCATGCCCTCATTGCAAGTGTATGACCATGGCCACACTGAAGTCCCGCCGCTCGTTTGCGAGCCGGCTCCCCCCGCCGTCCTCCCGCGGTAAGTCGTTAAGCCGTCAATGCTTTGTGCAAACAAGTCACAGTGCAGAATGCACCGCCGGCATACAAAGCCTCGTGGTCTTCTGCATCTCAGCGTGGTCCCGTCAAGTTGCCGGAGCAGTACGCTTCCCAGCACGTCGGGCTGAGCATCTCCTTTGGCGCTCCTGCAGAGGACGAGATGTCTATCGCAGCGTCAGAGGGAGAGTAAGACGGTGAGCCGGACGCCTCGGTGGGTCAGCGCCCCTCAGCGGTCGCTGCCCCATCTGAGGCCGACACTGAACTGTAGGCTATGCTCCTCCGAGCCGCCAGGGGGATCGGTCTTGAGGTGCCTAAAGAGCCTCCGGCCGATCCTTCGAGGCTGGATGACTGATTCCTGGGAAGGGCACTCGCGGCCCTGCCGCGCTCTCCCCCGGTGCCATTCTTCCCGGAGGTGCACGAGGAGCTGGTAAAAACGTGGACCGCTCCTTATTCATCTCGGCCGCGCCCCAGCTCCTCTCCCCTTGCTACTCTCGACAGCGGGGCAGCCCTGGGTATGTGGCGGTCCCACAGGTTGAGCGCGTCGTCGCGGTGCATCTATGCCCTGCGGGGCGCTGCCACCTGGCGGGATTGGCCGCATCTCCCCTCCAGGGCGTGTAAACTCTCCCCGCTCTCGCCGGCTGGGCCTACCACTCTGCTGGTTTACTAGGCCCAGGCGCTAAAACACCTGCACGAGAGTGGTCCTGACAAGGGAAGATGGAAGAACTCCGCACCACCACCGACTTTGCCCTCCTGGCGATGAAGGTCACGGCGCGTTCCCTTGGCCAGGTGATGTCCACCATGGTGGTCCAGGAGCGACATCTATGGCTGACCCCGGCTCAGATGGCAGATGGCGACAAAGCACGCTTTCTCAACGCTCCCATCTCCCAGGGCGGCCTATTTGGCGACATTGTCGAGGACTTTGCCCAGCAGTTCTCCGCGGTACAGAAGCAGACGGAGGCTATAAAGCACATCCTCCCTCGCCGCGGCAGTAACACCATGCCCTGGCCCAGCCTCCGCCTGCTCGTCGCCGAGGGCATCCCTCTGCGACTTCTACAACACCAGCTCCGTCCCCTACCGAAGCTCATGGTGCCCGGGAAGAAGGTAAACACTGCTCAGTGCAGCCAGTCACCAGGATTGGTTTGCAGTCATCGACCTGAAGGATGCGTACTTTCACATCTCGATTCTTCCTTGACACAGACCCTTTCTACGGTTTGCTTTCGAGGGTCGAGCGTATCAGTACAAAGTGCTTCCATTTGGCCTGTCCCTCTCTCCCCGCATCTTCACGAAAGTCACGGAAGCTGCCCTGTCCCCTCTTTGGCAGACGGGCATTCACATTCTCAACTATCTCGACGACTGGCTTCTCATAGCTCACTCGTGAGATCTGTTGTGCGAACAGAGGGACCTGCTGCTCCAGCACCTCAGCCATCTGGGCCTTCAGGTCAACCGAGAAAAGAGCAAACTCTCCCCAGTAGAGGATCTCTTTTCTCTGCGTGGAGCTGGACTCGGTCAATATGACAGCCCGCCTCACCAACGAGCACGCGCAGTCAGTGCTGAAGTGTCTGGAATCATTCAGACACAAGACAGCAGTCCCTCTCAAAACATTTCAGAGGCTCCTGGGGCATATGGCAGCTGCAGCCACGGTGTCACCGCTGGGCTTGCTTCAAATGAGACCGCTTCAGCGCTGGTTACACAATCGAGTCCCGAGATGGGCATGGCACCGTGGCACACTCCGGATTGGTGTTTCCCCGCAGTGTCGCCGCCTGTTCAGCCCTTGGTCAGACCCTGCTTTCCTACGGGCCGGAGTCCCCTTAGGACAGGTGTCCAGGCATATCGTGGTCTACACAGATGCTTCCACCATGGGTTGGGGTGCCGTGTACAACGGGCAAGCAGCATCGGGCTCCTGGACAGGACCCCGACTGCTATGGCATATCAATTGCCTGGAGTTGTTGGCTGTGCTTTTGGCCCTTCGTCGCCTCTGACCGACGTTGCGCCACAAGCACGTGCTTGTCCACACCGACAGCACTGCGACCGTAGCCTATATCAATCGCCAAGGCGGTCTTCGCTCCCGTCGCATGTCACAACTTGCCCACTATCTGCTCCTATGGAGTCAGACATGGCTGAAATCGCTACGTGCCATTCACATACCAGGGGAACTCAACCGTGCAGCCGATCAGCTCTCACGGCAGTCCACCCACCCTGGAGAATGGCGACTCCACCCCAAGACAGTCCAGCTAATTTGGAGCCATTTCGGCGAGGCCCAGATAAATCTGTTTGCCTCCCCCGAATCCTCCCACTGCCAGCTGTTTTACTCCCTCAGCGAGGCTCCCCTCGGCAGGGATGGCTGGCACACAACTGGCCTCCGGTGCCCAAGTACGCCTTTCCCCCAGTGAACCTCCTTGCACAGACACTGTGCAAGATCAGGGAGGACGAGGAGCAGGTTCTGCTGGTTGCGCCATATTGGCCCACCTGGACCTGGTTTCCAGATCTCATTTCCCTCGCGCCAGCCCCTCCCTGGAAGATCCCCTTGAGGAAAGATCTTCTCAGGGGATGGGCACAATTTGGCACCTGTGCCCCGACCTATGGAACCTGCATGTCTGGCTCCTGGACAGGACGCATCAGACCTCTCCGGCCTTCCACAGGCCGTGATAGAAACTATCACTCAGTCCAGAGCTCCCTCTACAAGGCAGGCTTTTGCACTGAGGTGGGGTCTGTTCGTCGACTGGTGCTTCTCTCGAGGAGAGGACCCACAGAGATGCCCGATTGCAGTAGTGCTTTCCTTCCCGCAGGAGAAGTTGGACCGCAGGCTGTCCCCTTTGACTCTCAAAGTGTACGTTGCTGCCATCGCAGCGTGCCACGATGCAGTGGATGGAATATCCCTTGATAAGCACCAACTGGTCGTGAGGTTCCTTAGAGGTGCGAGAAGGATTAATCCTTCCAGACCAAACCTTGTACCCTCTTGGGATCTCTCCGTTGCCCTTCGGGGCCTACGAGAAGCCCCTTTTGAGCCACTCGCTTCAGTCAAGCTAAAATTCCTGTCACTTAAGACAGCGCTCCTGACTGCACTGGCCTCCATCAAGTGGGTAGGGGACCTACAAGCATCCTCTGTCGACGAAACGTGCCTAGAATTCGGGCCCGGAGATTCTCACGTCATCCTGAGACTCCGGCCTGGTTATGTGCCCAAGGTTCCCACCACGCCTTTCCGCAACCAGGTGGTGAACCTGCAAGCTCTGCCCTTGGAGGAGGCAGACCCAGCCTCTGCGCTGCTGTGTCCAGTTCGCGCTCTACGTATATACGTGGACCGCACTCGGCACTTCAGACGCACCGAGCTAGTGCTGGGCGATATGGAAAAATCATGTATCACGATATGGATTATTTTATATCACGATAACGATATGTGTCACGATAAAAAATAAAAGTACAAAAATAATACAAAAATAAATTACGTTTTCAGTTATTCTCTGACAAGTTTGACAAAAATATCATTGCATAATTTTTTTTGCAACTTTATTTTTATTCGTTATTTGAAGTGACATTTAACTGAACTGTCACAAATGAGAAAAATACATTTTAGTGCAGCAATATAAATGTATCAAATGACAACAGATGTGGTGGAGGTAGAGCTACAGTAGCCTTCACATTTTTTGTATCCACATCATAGTTAAATAGTATTATCAAAATAAACTATTTTTTATTAAAGATTTTATTAATACAGCCATTTCAAGTTTCTGAGCAGAAAAGCACTCAATTATAAAAAATAAACAAAACATTTTTCAACCTTGTAGTGCAAAGTTTGCAAACCAAAATAAAGTATCAAAGTATGTTTCACACATACTCCGTCTGCAGTGCGTATGCAGTCCGTGTGCGTTACGTATGCGGTGCAGAAGCAGCACGGAGTCGTTTTGCTTTCACACAGGACGCGTTTGCAGTCCTTTCCTGATCCGCAGCTGTTTACCACAAACACCATTTATCCGTTATTTTAATTTCAAATCCAAACGTGCTTTTTCAGCATTGGGATACTCTTTTATCACAGTACACTAATACAATAATACTAGACATATTCACGTTTAAACTCAACGTATTATAAACAACGTAGGCTATTATTCAATGCACTTGACTTCTAGATTTGTATATTAAGTTGCTCAAGTAAGTTGCAACACATTTAAACACAGCATAGGTAGGCTATATCTTCCTTTTCATATTGAAATTAGGCTATCACAAATATTTTAAATTAAAAATTACCACAGACAGAAACAGTCGGCTCTCTCTGTGCTTTTCTTTCGTATTAAATCTTTATTAAAAAACATATTTTAAAGAACTTTTCTACCTGGACAAGTGCATCTATTATGTTGCCTTGTTTATTTAAAACTGCACTATTTTAAACCTAGCCAAAAAGCAACGTGTTGACTGTGAAACACAGTAGACTGCATTTATATGCATTTATGGGACATTTCCGTGTCAACCCATGTTCATTTTTGCAGCAAAAAAATAGACTGTGCCGAAAGGATCGCTCAACTGCTGCAGACGCACCGCAACTGGAACGCACTGCCGGACAGAAACCGCGTGCAGTGTGAACGCTCTGATCCGTTAACATGGGTGCGGAAAAAAATACGCAACGCATACGCACTGCCGACGGAGTATGTGTGAAACAGGCGTCAGCGTCGGGCGCGGAAACAGTCTTTTGGCAGAGTTTGCACATGGCTGTCTTCTGCTCCGTGTAGGAGCTCTTGAAGCCAAAATGCAACCAAATCACTGATGTACCCCCACGTTTCGGTAAAAGTACTTCTTGTCTGCTGCCTGCGTAGCAGTTTCAGTTTGTTGCGACTCCGGGCATTCATCTTCAACCTCTTGCGTCTCCATCTTTAGGCTAAGCACTCACGAGTTAAAGCATGTCTCAACAACGTACAAGCGTCACGTCGCACAAGACGGAGTTTCTTTGTGAAAAAGTTCATTTTTATTCTTGATTTTCACTTATAGGGTAGAGTATGCATTCCACAGCAACAAGACACTATCATACATTCGTCATAGCCTATTTAATGCAATGTTTTCTTTAGTAATTGATAAAATTAGGTTAGAAACGATATAAACAATAGAAGAGAAATAGGACGATAGACACTTTTCTATCGTCCCCACGATATATATCGTCATATCGCCCAGCACTACACCGAGCAGCTCTTTGTCTGCTTTGGAGGTCAGCAGAAAGGGAATGCTGTCTCCAAACAGAAGTTGGCTCATTGGGTGGTAGATGCCATCTCCCTCTCTTTTCAAAACCAGGGAGAGCCATGCCCCTTAGGTGTTCGGGCCGACTCCACACGGAGTGTTGCCTCATCCTATGCGTTGGCTCATGGTACCTCACTAGCAGATATCTGTAGAGCTGCGGGCTGGGCGACACCTAATACCTTCGCTAGGTTCTACAACCTACAAACTGAAATATTACAGCAGTGATTTTTTTGTTTTATTTTGTAATTTTAACGGCAGTGATTTTTGATTTTTTTTTTAGCAATTTTAAGGGTAATAATAATAATAATAATAATAATAATAATAATGATGATTAAATGCGTCATTTTACAGTCAAATATTACATCATTGATTTTTTTGTTTTATTTAATTATTTATAATACTGTTAATAAGAATAGGCATGATGATGATTATTAAATGCATAATTTTACAGTAAAATATTACAGCTGTGTTTTTTGTTGTAATTGTTAATAGTATTAATAATAAGCATGATGATTAAATGCATAATTTTCAGTAAAATATTACAGCAGTAATTTTTTTATTTTATAATTTTAGTAGTATTATTAAAATAATAATAAACATGAGTATTATTATTATTATTAAATGCATAATTTTACAGTAAAATATTACAACAGTGATTTTTTATTTTGTAATTTTAATAGTATTATTAAAATGATAATAAACATGATGATTATTATTATTAAATACATAATATTACAGTAAAATATTACAGCAGTGATTTTTTGTTTTTATTTTATATTTTTAATAGTATTATTATTAATAATAATCATAATAAGCATGATGATTACCATTTTAATAATAATAATCAGCAGTGACTTTATGTTGGATTTTTTATTATTATTAATAATAATAATAATAATAATAATAATTGCAATGATAATTATTAAATGCATAATTTTACAGTAAAATATTACAGCAGTGATTTTTTTGTTTTATTTTGTCATTTTTAGTAGTATTAATAATAATAATAATAATAATAATAATAAGCATGATGATCATTAATAAATGCATAATGTTACAGTAAAATATTACAACAGTGATTTGTTTTTATTTTGTAATTTTTAATAGTATTAATAATAATTATTTTAATAATCATAATGATGATGACAATTAAATGCATCATTTAATAATAATAATTAGCAGTGATTTTTGTTTTTATGTTGTAATTTTTAATAGTATTAATAATAATAAGCATGATGATGATTAAATGTATAATTTCACAGTAAAATATTACAGCAGTGATTTTTTATTTTGTAATTTTAATAGTATTATTAAAATAATAATAAACACGATGATTATTATTAAATGCATAATTTTACTGTAAAATATTACAGCAGTGATTTTTTTTGGTTTTATTTAGTTTTTTTAGAGTATTAATAATAATAATAATAATAATAGTAAGCATGATGATTATTATTAAATACATCATTTGTTAATAATAAACAGCAGTGATTTTTGTTTTTATTTTGTAATTTTGAATAGTATTAATAATAAGCATGATGATAATGATAATATAATGCATTTTTCAGTAAATATTACAGCAGTGATTTTTTGTTTTTATTCTGTAATTTTTAATAATAATAATAATAATAATAATAATAAGCATAATGATGATTATGATGATTAAATGCATAATTTTACAGTACAATATTACAGCAGTGATTTTTGTTTTTATTTTGTAATTTTTAATATTATATTATATTATATTTACTGTCCACATACTGTACTGTATGGTTTAATTGTCCATATACTATGAATTATATATTAGATATTGCATAGTCATATGGAAAATCCAAAGATTAACTTAAAGTTGAACTTAAATCTTAAATGTCACATAACATAATAATTTGGCTGTAAAAATGATTTATTCCAGTTTAATGTTTTTCTCATTTTACATAATAAAATTTTTGCTCCATGGTAAGACATGTACACATTTATGACTATATTGTTTAGTATGATATCAAGACACACACTGTAAGGGAAGTCTATACTGGGTGCTGTAGGTTTGAGATGGAGTATTATGATATATGTAAGCTGAGATCTTGGGAATGATCCAGAAAGCTGCAAATCAGAGATACTGTGGTTAGCCAAAACTCTGCCTCTTCTCATAAAATAGCTAAATGATCTGACAGACCAGCTACAGTGTGAAGACACTTTGTGTGTGTGGACTTTAGTATCTGAGTGTGTATGTGAGTGTGTGTTTTTGCAGAAGCAACCAAGTTTGTTTGTATTCATAATAATCTGTTGTGATTATGTATGTCTATATTTGGTTAGTGTGTATTTATTGTGTTGTAATGAATCTGTGTGTGATTTTTGGGAATAGATGGCACACAGTGTGTGTGAGTGCTGATGTGTGTGTGTGTGTGTGTGTGTGTGTGTTTATGGTGCAAATGGCCGTCTCTTTGACCCCAGCAGAGAGCAATGGAAGTGTACTTTCTGCTAGAAACATTTCTATCTATTTTCCACACAGCCCTGAAATCTCCTGCTGTAACGTAACATACATTTCTCCTCAGTTTTACATTGCAGTTGCTTTTTCTTTTTTGACTCTTCTTGGATCCATGATATGTTGTTTTAGCAAGCTATAACTGAAGAAATCATCGATCATAAAACCATGTGCATTGTGTTTATACACACATGCAGTGTTATTATTGTTAGAATATGATGGCTAACTATAGTTGCTGTAGCTATACAGATTATATCTCAATGTTTTTGCTTTTGCTTATATAAATATTGCCTTTTGCTATATAAATACATTGCTTCTATATAAATGTTGTTTATATATAATCATTTGCTTGTATAAAATTTACTAAAACAAATATTGTTTTATTTAGTTTAAATAATAGGCTAATCATATACATTTTGACAGTAGATAAGTCAGAGTTGATTATTTTAAAATGAAATTATTCACTACACAATATACACTACCCCTTTTTTGGGTCTGTAAGATTTTTTTTTTTTAAAGAAGTCTCTTATGCTCATCAAAGCTGCATTTATTTGATCAAAATACTGTAAAAACAGTAAGATTGTAAAATATGATTACATTTTAAACTGTTACACTTTTAACTGTTTTCTGTCTAAGTATATGTGAAAATGTCATTTATTCCTGTGATGCAAAGCTGACCTTTCAGCATCATTACTCCAGTCTTCAGTGTCACATGATCCTGCAGAAATCATTTTAATATGTGGATTTGCTGCTCAAGAAACATTTTTTTTGTATTATCAGTGTTGAAAACTAAAATAATTTTGAATAAACTGAGACTTTTTTTTCAAGAAGAACAGCTTTTATTTTAAATAGAAATCTTTTGTAACAATATAAATGTGTACTTGATAGATGAAGTATTATTATATATATGATATATATATATTTCGGCTTAAAGACGAAAAAGGGTTGAAGTATAAAAACAATAAGTGTAATACTGCTTTAAATTGCAATTGTCGTAAGTAAGGATTTTTTTTACTTATTTAAAACAAAATAAAATTTAATATGCTCCCTTATTCTTTTAGATATTTTTATATTTGTTTGACAGTTTATTGTCCAAAAACTTATTTAAAACCTTAAAAGTAGACACTTTACTTACACTGTGACATAAAATCACTACATTTCTTTTGATGTGGACATCTTTTTTTAACCAATATATACACTATATTGCCAAAAGTATTGGTACACCCCCATCTAATGAACAGGTTTGACTAATTTAGTAATTTCCATAAGTACAGATCTTAATGTTTAAGTATATAATGATATTCTAGGGAATTGTGTGCTTCTAATTTTACAGCAACAGTTTTGACAGGACCCTCTTCAATTCTAACATGACAATGCAAAGTCCTAATATCTGTGTACCTCTGTGTGACTTTAAATGCAGACCGTGAGCCAAAAACTCATCACCAAACACCAATTAGGACTTTTCTTTCTGCAGACTAGTCAAGTTCTTCCACACTGACTGAATCAATAATTTCTTTTTGAACCTTGCCTTATACACAAAGACATTGTCATATTAGCATAGAAAGGGGTCCTGTCAAAGCTGTTGCTATCAAATTAGAAGCACACAGTCCCCTAGAATATCATTATATGCTTAAACATTAAGATGTGTACCCATGGAAATTACAATAGTAGTCAAACCTGTTCATTATAATAGGGTGTCCCAATACTTTTGGCAATATAGTGTGTGTACAGTCGTGGCCAAAAGTTTTGAGAATTACATAAATATTGGAAATTGTAAAAGTTGCTGCTTAAGTTTTTATAATAGCAATTTGCATATACTCCAGAATGTTATGAAGAGTGATCAGATGAATTGCATAGTCCTTCTTTGCCATGAAAATTAACTTAATCCCGAAAAAAAACTTTCCACTGCATTGTTAAGGCTTCAGGGCGTCCAAGAAAGTCCAGCAAGCGCCAGGATCGTCTCCTAAAGAGGATTCAGCTGCGGGATCAGAGTGCCACCAGTGCAGAGCTTCTGAACGCACAGTGAGGCCAAGACTTTTGGAAGATGGCCTGGTGTCAAGAAGGGCAGCAAAGAAGCCACTTCTCTCCAAAAAAAAACATCAGGGACAGATTGATCTTCTGCAAAAAGTATGGCGAATGGACTGCTGAGGACTGGGGCAAAGTCATATTCTCCGATGAAGCCTCTTTCCGATTGTTTGGGGCATCTGGAAAAAGGCTTGTCCGGAGAAGAAAAGGTGAGCGCTACCATCAGTCCTGTGTCATGCCAACAGTAAAGCATCCTGAGACCATTCATGTGTGGGGTTGCTTCTCATCCAAGGGAGTGGGCTCACTCACAATTTTGCCCAAAAACACAGCCATGAATAAAGAATGGTACCAAAACACCCTCCAACAGCAACTTCTTCCAACAATCCAACAACAGTTTGGTGAAGAACAATGCATTTTCCAGCACGATGGAGCACCGTGCCATAAGGCAAAAGTGATAACTAAGTGGCTCGGGGACCAAAACGTTGAAATTTTGGGTCCATGGCCTGGAAACTCCTCAGATCTTAATCCCATTGAGAACTTGTGGTCAATCCTCAAGAGGTGGGTGGACAAACAAAAACCCACTAATTCTGACAAACTCCAAGAAGTGATTATGAAAGAATGGGTTGCTATCAGTCAGGATTTGGCCCAGAAGTTGATTGAGAGCATGCCCAGTTGAATTGCAGAGGTCCTGAAAAAGAAGGGCCAACACTGCAAATACTGACTCTTTGCATAAATGTCATGTAATTGTCGATAAAAGCCTTTGAAATGTATGAAGTGCTTGTAATTATATTTCAGTACATCACAGAAACAACTGAAACAAAGATCTAAAAGCATTTGAGCAGCAAACTTTGTGAAAACTAGTATTTGTGTCATTCTATATATATATATATATATATATATATATATATATATATATATATATATATATATAATATTACTTGCCCCAATCAAATGAACAGTAGTATGTTCAGTTTAAATCAGTGACCATAATAAAACATGTATATTCACATTTGTAAATGTGAGCTGTGAGACAAGGAATGATTTTAGTAGTGAATATTCATCTATATTAAATATTATTACAGACCGCTGATGGGAATCCAAACTAAAAAGAGTCCAGTGAGTCAGTGCTTCATTCCAGCGGCCCCTTTGTTTTAATCTCATTTTATCTCACTGTTGGGTTGCGGATCTCAAAGATTAGTTTGTGTCCTGAATCGAGAGGACAAGCAGAGGACACGCACTGAACCCGAGCACTCGCGGATATGAATGTTCCATTTGGAAAGTCATAAAAAGAAGAATAGGTCAAGTCTGCTTAACCCGAAACACAGATGCAGCTATTGAAACTTTGGCTTCCAGACTGAAATCCACTGTCTTAAACAAGTCTCCCAAGGCCCGTTTCCACCGGCTCACTCCGTCCAGGCCAGTGGAAAAGGAAAGCCATTGTGGCCGACGTGATGAGGTGCACCGTATGGCTCAGGTTCACCTCTGCAGATGGCTTTGAGTTCTTATTAGCCAGAAACAGACAGGAAGAAAGCATGGGAACTGCTTTTAGAGTGCAGAGCAGCTCCAAGACGTATGTGCTTGAAAAGCATTTGGAGAAACTCTTAATATTAAATTTAGTAATATTAAACTTCAGCGCATAATTCATTCTGCATCGTTTGTGCTGTAGACATCAGTGAGAGTGAATACAACAATTGTTTGTCTTAAAAGATTGTACAGCTGCAGATTTAAAGCAAAACATTTCCAAGAAGTAGGAGCAGGTTTCAGATGATAAAACAGATATACTGCCTAAAACTAAAGAAATCATTCAACCAACAATGAAAATTTGCTCACCCTGCAGGCCATTCAAGATGTTGATGAGTTTGTTTGTTCATCGGAACAGATTTGGAGAAATTTAGCTTTACATCACTTGCACACCAATAGATCCTCTGCAGTGAATGGGTGCCGTCAGAACGAGTCCCCAAACAGCTGATAAAACATCACAATAATCCACAAGTAATTCACACCACTTTAGTGAAGTGAAAAGATATGCGTTTGTAAGTAACAAACCCATCATTAAGGCATTTTAACAACCTGTTCTGACATAAACACCAATCTACAGTGCACAGCATAAATGAGTAAACCCACTCTGAATAAATATAAACAATGTATTTTCTTAATGATCACTAATATAATTAATTGAAAATTGGTCAAATTAAAATGTATTAAACATATACTTAATAAAAAAAAGACAATATTTTCTGTAAAATAAGTAAATTATCCAATTTTGTTTAAATGAAGGATTGCAGAAATGAGTACACCCTAGATTTAATTCAGCAAATGTATAATATTCTAGTGCTTAATATGTCCTCCAGAACTTTAAGCACGCTGCTCTTACCCTTCTTGGCACTGAGTGTATAAGTTCATGACAAATTTTCACATCTGTCCTGTTTAACTCCTGGAGGACGAGCTCCTTAAATGCCCTTGTCTTTAATTAGGAGTGTTGCTCAGCTTGTCTCTGCAGAATTGCCCACAGCTTCTCAAGAGCGTTAAGATCGAGTAAAATACATGTCCACTGAAGGATTTTGGGAGAATGAATATTTCAATTGTCATGTTGACAAAAAAGCCCAGCAATGCAAGGAATGACTGACTGAGGGAAGGAGGTTTTTGCCCAATATGTCACAATACATGGCCCCGTTCATCCTCTCCTTAATACAGTGCAGTCGTCCTGTCCCCTGTGCAGAAAAACACCCCCAGAGCATGATGCTTCCAGCCCCATGCTTCACTGTAGGTATGGTATTATTGGGATGATACTCATCATTCTTTTTCCTCCAAACACGGCGAATGGAGTTAAGACCAAAAATAATTTTTCACTGGAGAAAGTAATTTTATGGTTAGAGGATAAAAATATTTTTGGCAGAAGTGATGGTTTTAACTCAAAATGTCTTGATGATGGATTTGTTTCTTGAAACACACAGCTTTTCACTTCACAGGACGTTAACTGATGGACTGGAGTGGTGTGGGTTACTTTGTGATTATTGTGATGTTTTGATGAGCTGTTTTACTCTCATTCTGACGGCACCCATTCACTGCAGCGGATCCATTGGTGAGCAACAGATGTAATGTTACATTTCTCCAAATCTGTTCTGATGAAGAAACAAACTTCGATGGTCTGAGGGTTAGTACATTGTCAGCAAAATTTCATTTTTAGGTAAACTATTTCTTCAAAACAAAATGTATTTGCTTTTATTTTTGCTTGACTTTTTTATTGTAACTTCATCCTGTCTGCTTCAGCGTCAGTAATCTGTCATATTCAATTCAGCACAAAGGCTGAAGCTGCAGGACAAGAGATATGACCTGAGCTTCACTGTGACAGAGCGCTAACTCACATGAGTTTTGACAGTTAGCCTTTTCATTTAAATGTCATTTCAGACCAAGTCCATGACACATACGGCACGACTGCATAATGCTAGTGGGCAGTTGGGGACCGGACAACCGTAGGCAATTCTTAGGCCTGGTACAAAATCTCCATCAGGGATTCGTCATTATTTCTGTACACTTAAATGTTCGCATTTACAGTTTGCACATACTGAAACACTGTCAAATATGTGATCCTAATTTATATTAGGTGTCTGTAAATACTATTTAATTAATAATAAAATGTACTGTACTTGGATATATTTGAGTCAATGTGCAGCTTGTATAGCAGTATAGATTTACTGTCCTCTGAAAACAACTCAACATACAGCCATTATTTTCAAAAAAGATGGCAACAAAAGTGACAACAGCAGTATGTTCCCCTTCAGTCGAATCACTTCGACGTTACATGGGATCTCGCCTGAGAGACCGATCATCTCTGAGCCTTATACAAAAAGGCCAATTGTAAATTGGCGAGTGGACGTGCGCGCCGGCCACGCCCCGTACATACGGGTATATAAGATGGCCGCGCGCATCACTCAGTTAGACTTTTGCTTTCAGAGCCTTTCTGCTCGAGCCTCTACAACTTCGATTGAAGGAAAGACAACGTTCCTGAGCTCTTCTCCGCTGACGTGCTGCCATCTAAAAGAGATTGACTAAAAGAGTGTCTTTGGCAGCCGTCAGCGGTATCCTGCGGGCGGCCGTTTTAACGGCTATTAAAAGCCTCCTGCGCTCCAGCGAGCAGCCCCAGCAGTGCACAGAGTGCCGCGGTTCCTCCCTGGGCAGACCAGGATCTATAAGAGCAATTTCTCACGGCCGTGAAGCGTCCTTTTCAGGATGGTATTCCGGCCGTGCGCTACTGGATGTGGCAGTTTCCTCACTTCTGAGGACGGACATGAACACTGCCTCACATGCCTGGGCTTAGAGCATGCTGAGGCAGCGTTCACGGATGGTTCATGCGAGCATTGTGAGTGCATGACCATGGTCACGCTGAAAAACCGCCGCTCTTTTGCGAGACGGCTCCCCTCTGCGCCCCGCGGCCCGTCGTTAAGCCGTCAGTGCTTTTCGGCCGCCGTGGCGAGGCAAAGGGGGGATTTAAAGGTTACGGTGCAGACCGCGCCGCCGGCTTCCAAAGCCCCGCGGCCGTCTGCACCCCAGCGTGGCCCCGTTGAGTGGCCAGAGCAGTATGCTTCCCCGGTATCTGGGCCGAGCATCTCCTTTGGCGCTCCTCCAGAGGAAGAGATGTCTGTCGCTGCGTCAGAGGGTGAGTCTGACGGCGAGGCGGATATCTCGCCGGGCCAGCGCCCTCCCGTGGTTGCTGCTCCGGCTGACATGGACGCTGAGCTGTCGGCTATGCTCCTCCGTGCCGCCAGGGGGATCGGCCTCGAGGTGTCAGATCTACCTCCTGCCGATCCCTGTAGGCTTGGCGACTGGTTCCTGAGGGGGGCGCCTGCGGTTCCGCCGCGCCCTCCCTCCGTTCCATTCTTTCCGGAGGTGCATGAGGAGCTGGTCAAAACCTGGCGGGCGCCGTTTTCATCGCGTCTCCGCCCCAGCTCCTCCCCCCTCGCCACCCTCGATGGCGGGGCAGCCCGGGGATACGAGTCGGTTCCCCAGGTGGAGCGCGCTGTCGCGGTGCATCTGTGCCCGCGTGGCGCCACCACCTGGCGGGACCGACCGCATCTACCCTCCAAAGCGTGTGAGCGCTCGTCCGCCCTTGCGGGCCGCGTCTACCGCGCTGCTGGACAGGCTGCCTCTGCCCTCCACGCCATGGCCACCTTACAGGTCTACCAGGCGCAGGCGCTGAAACAGCTGGACGAGGGTGGTCCTGATCAAGAAGTGATGCAGGAACTCCGCGCCGCCACCGACTTCGCTCTTCGAGCGACGAAGGTCACGGCGCGGTCTCTTGGTCAGGTGATGTCCACAGCCGTGGTCCAGGAGCGACACCTATGGCTCAATCTGGCTCAGATGGCGGACGCCGACAAAGCTCGCTTTCTCGACGCCCCCGTCTCCCAGAGCGGCCTGTTCGGCGACACTGTCGAGGATTTCGCCCAGCAATTCTCGGCAGTCCAAAAGCAGACGGAGGCCATCAAGCATATCCTGCCCCGCCGCGAAGTCAACATCCCGCCGCCGGTGGCCCCGCCTCCGCCTGCCCGTCGCCGAGGGCGCCCCCCTGCGGCCAGTAGGTCAACTCCAGCTCCCGCCGAGGGTCACGAAGCCGGGATGGCTACCCGGCGCAGAGCCGGCCGCAGGAGAGCGGCGCCGCCCGCCTCTCAGGGACCGGCTAAGAAAACCCCCCGCAAGAAACCTGCGAGGCGTCCCTGATGCGGGCAACCCAGAGGTGGTGGAGATTGCTCTTCGGGGGTCTGTGGCATCCACTTCCCCACTCCTGGTGGAGGGCCGGGAGCTTCTGTGCACACAGAATTTAACATCGCCGTCGGCCTACGGGTCGACGGTACCCACATTTTCACAGAAAGAGCAAATTTCCTCACCTCTGGGGCCTCGGCCCCGAGTTCCCCTCTCGAGCAGAACTTACACTCCTCGACATCGGACTCGGAGCCCGGCATCGCCAGCGCGGGATCCAGGGAAGAAGGTAAGCGCTGCCTCTCGCGGCCAGACTCTCCCCCAGAACTCAGCGTTCTCTGGGGTCAGTCCCCTTCCCCCCGCCCCCTTAGGCTGCCCCACCGCGGTCACGTCGGTCAACGTTCCCTTGATACCGCTAGCGAGCCGGTTGAGCGCGTGGCTTCAGCTCCCCAACCCCTCGCGGTGGTTGATACGGACGGTACGTCTCGGCTATGCGATTCAATTCGCCAGGCGTCCGCCCAGGTACAGAGGTGTCCACTTTACTACTGTCCATTCGGACACGCATGCCACTGTCCTGCGTGCGGAGGTTGCAGTCCTACTGGCGAAGGACGCAATCGAGCCAGTCCCTCCAGCCGAGATGAAGTCAGGGTTCTACAGTCCCTACTTCATCGTGCCCAAAAAGAGCGGTGGGTTAAGACCCATCCTGGACCTCAGAGCTCTGAATCGGTCCCTTCTCAGGCTGCCGTTCAAGATGCTCACGACGAGACACATGCTAACCTGCATTCGTCCCCAGGATTGGTTTGCAGCCATCGACCTGAAGGACGCGTACTTTCACGTCTCGATCCTTCCTCGTCACAGACCCTTTCTTCGGTTTGCCTTCGAAGGTCGAGCGTATCAGTACAAGGTTCTCCCATTTGGCCTGTCCCTCTCTCCCCGCGTCTTCACCAAGGTTGTGGAAGCCGCCCTGACCCCTCTTTGGCAGTCGGGGCTTCGCATTCTCAACTATCTCGACGACTGGCTCCTGGTAGCTCACTCGCGAGATCTGCTGTGCGAGCAGAGGGACCTGGTGCTCCGGCACCTCAGCCATCTGGGCCTTCAGGTCAACCGAGAAAAGAGCAAACTCTCCCCAGTGCAGAGGATCTCTTTTCTCGGCGTGGAGCTGGACTCGATCAATATGACAGCCCGCCTCACAAACGAGCGCGCGCAGTCGGTGCTGAGATGTCTGGACTTATTCAGACACAAGTCAGCGGTCCCTCTCAAAACCTTTCAGAGGCTCCTGGGGCATATGGCAGCCGCGGCCGCGGTCACGCCGCTGGGGTTGCTTCATATGAGACCGCTTCAGCGCTGGTTACACGATCGAGTCCCAAGACGGGCATGGCACCGTGGCACACTTCGGATTGGCGTTTCCCCGCAGTGTCGCCGCCTTTTCAGTCCGTGGTCAGACCCTGTCTTCCTTCGGGCCGGAGTTCCCTTGGGACAGGTTTCCAGGCATGTCGTGGTGCACACCGATGCCTCCACCACGGGTTGGGGTGCTATATGCAACGGGCGAGCAGCCTCGGGCTCCTGGACAGGACCTCAGCTGCAGTGGCATATCAATTGCCTCGAGTTGTTGACCGTGCTTCTGGCCCTTCGTCGCTTCCGATCGACGCTGCGCCAGAGGCACGTGCTTGTTTATACCGACAGCACCGCGACTGTGGCGTATATCAATCGCCAGGGCGGCCTTCGCTCACCTCGCATGTCACAACTCGCCCGCCGTCTGCTCCTTTGGAGTCAAACGTGGCTAGAATCGCTACGTGCCATTCACATTCCGGGGGAACTCAACCGTGCAGCGGATCAGCTCTCACGGCAGTCCACCCACCCTGGAGAATGGCGACTCCACCCCGAGACAGTCCAGCTGATTTGGAGTCGATTCGGCCAGGCTCAGATAGATCTGTTCGCCTCCCCCGAAACCTCCCACTGCCAGCTCTTTTTCTCTCTGACTCGGCAGAGACGCCCTGGCACACAGCTGGCCTCCGGGGTCCAAGTACGCCTTTCCCCCAGTGAGCCTCCTTGCACAGACCCTGTGCAAGATCCGGGAGGACGAGGAGAAGGTCTTGCTGGTCGCGCCTTATTGGCCCACCCGGACCTGGTTTCCAGAACTCATTTCCCTCGCGGCAGCCCCTCCCTGGAAAATCCCCTTGAGGAAAGATCTTCTTTCTCAGGGGATGGGCACGATTTGGCACCCGCGTCCCGACCTGTGGAACCTTCATGTTTGGCTCCTGGACGGGACGCGTCAGACCTCGCCGGCCTTCCACAGGCCGTGAGAAACACCATCATTCAGTCCCGAGCCCCCTCTACGAGGCAGGCTTATGCTCTGAGGTGGGGTCTGTTCGTTGACTGGTGCTCCTCTCGAGATGAGGACCCCCAGAGATGCACGATTGCAGTAGTGCTTTCCTTCCTGCAAGAGAGGTTGGAGCGCAGGCTGTCCCCCTCGACTCTCAAAGTCTACGTCGCTGCTATTGCGGCGTATCATGACGCAGTTGATGGAACATCCCTAGGTAAGCACCCACTGGTCGTGAGGTTCCTTAGAGGTGCCAGGAGACTTAATCCTCCCAGACCGCACCTCATACCCTCTTGGGATCTCTCCGTCGCCCTCCGTGGCCTACGGGACGCCCCATTCGAGCCACTTGCCTCAGTTGAGCTAAAATTTCTGTCTCTTAAGACAGCGCTCCTGACTGCACTGGCCTCCATCAAGAGGGTAGGGGACCTACAAGCTTTCTCTGTCAACGAAACGTGCCTTGAGTTCGGGCCCGGAGATTCTCACGTCACCTTGAGACCCCGGCCCGGTTATGTGCCCAAGGTTCCCACCACGCCCTTCCGCGATCAGGTGGTGAACCTGCAAGCTCTGCCCCCGGAGGAGGCAGACCCAGCTTCTGCGCTGCTCTGCCCCGTTCGTGCTCTGCGTACTTACGTAGACCGTACTCGGCACTTCAGGCGCACCGAGCAGCTCTTTGTCTGCTTCGGAGGTCAGCAGAAAGGGAATGCTGTCTCCAAACAGAGGTTGGCCCATTGGGTGGTAGAAGCCATCTCCCTATCTTACTTATACCAGGGAGAGCCATGCCCCTTAGGTGTTCATGCCCACTCCACTAGGAGTGTTGCCTCATCCTACGCGTTGGCTCATGGCGCCTCACTAGCGGACATCTGTAGAGCTGCGGGCTGGGCGACACCCAACACCTTCGCTAGGTTTTACAACCTCCGCGTAGAGGCCGTATCCTCCCGTGTCTTGACATAAGACTTAGGCGAGCGGGAGGATGGCTGGTGTCGGCTTGCTGCGCCATTCCCACGTGGATCCGTGCGCTATTTCCCAGAATGTTCCCTCCGGCGAACCCTGGGTCCTCCGCGCCCCGCAGTCCGGCCTAGATGCGGAGTAGTCCCTGACTGTGATCCTGCCTGGGTCTCCTTCGCCCCGCAGGTTGTGGCTTAGTTTTTATTATTCCAGCGGAGGAGACCGCTGTTTCCCTCGTGTATCCCTAAAAACCTTTATGGATATATTGAATTATTCTCATTTCCACATGTAAAGATTTCATGTGCTCCGCCCCCCCAACCCATGCTTCAGTACAACTGGCATCCCTGGAAGGGCCCCCTTATTGGGCCTCAGGGCGTTGGGAAGGTTACGTTACACTTCGCCTCCCGGCACGTATACTTGTCAGCACGTGAAGTTGTTGCGTAACGCGGCGTCAGGGTCGTGGCCTTTTCCATAGGGCTAGTTCCCATGTAACGTCGAAGTGATTCGACTGAAGGGGAACGTCTAGGTTACGAAGGTAACCCACGTTCCCTGAAGGAGGGAACGGAGACGTTACATTCCCCTGCCACGTCCTGACGTCGCGCTGACGCCGGCTCGACCGGCTCTTCAGCAAAAGCCTAACTGAGTGATGCGCGCGGCCATCTTATATACCCGTATGTACGGGGCGTGGCCGGCGCGCACGTCCACTCGCCAATTTACAATTGGCCTTTTTGTATAAGGCTCAGAGATGATCGGTCTCTCAGGCGAGATCCCATGTAACGTCTCCGTTCCCTCCTTCAGGGAACGTGGGTTACCTTCGTAACCTAGACGTTGTTTAACCATGCCACATGTCCTATTCATCATGTTTGTGTTTTTGTCTGCTTGACAGGACCATACAAAGTTGTGTATCTTGTATTAGAGCAGTTCAAATTAAGTGCTTTAAGTACAATTCTCTCACACTGACCACTGGATGTTCAACATGGCATCTCATGGCAAAGAACTCTCTGAGAATTTGAGAATTAGAAATGTTGCTCTCCACAAAGATGGCCAAGGCTATTAGAGGTTCAGTGACACCCTGAAACCGAGTTACACTACAGTGGTCAGGGTCATACAGAGGTTTTCCAAGATGGGTTCCATTTGGAACAGGCCTTGCAATAGTCGATCAACGAAGTTGAGCACTAGGTCTGTGCATCAGGTGCAGAACCTGGCTTCAAAAAACAGATGCATGAGTGCTGCCAGCATTGCAGAAGGTTGCAGAAGTAGAAGGTCAGCTTGTCAATGCTCAGACCATACGCCGCACACTGCAACAAGTCGGTTTGCATAGGCATCATCCCAGAAGGAAGCCTCTTCTGAAGCTAGCTCACAAGAAATCCTGCAAACAGTTTGCTGAAGACAACCTGTCCATGAGCATGGATTACTGGAACCATGTCCTGTGGTCTGATGAGACTATAAGATCAGCTCAGATGGTGTCTAGCATGTGTGGCGATGCCCTGGTGAGAAGTACCAAGAAAATTGTGTCTTGCCTACAGTCTAGCATAGTAGCATCATGGTCTGGGGCTGCATGAGTGCTGCTGATACTGGGGAGCTGCAGTTCATTGAGGACAATAATAAACAAATTCCAATCAGCTAGAGATGTTACAAATCTGCCTGGAAGAGGACATGTGTCTATATTGTCCTAATGCACGGTCATGCATGACCAAAGACCAAAAAAAGAAAAACAGCCCCTATATCACCACATGTTTATCTGAAGGGTTTCAAGAAAAAAAACCTCCTCGCTCATCTAAAAACAAACTCCAGCAGATTTAGTTGTCAGACACGACTGGAACTTCAAACAGGACTGCCTTCTACGGTCAGATGAAACTAAAAATAGAGCTTTTTGGCTGCAAATTTACCAGATGGGTTTGGTGCAAACAGGGATAAAAAGTACCCCATGCCCACGCTTGAATATCCTGCTGGATCTTTATTGTTGTGGGCCAGAGGTCCTGGACATCTTGTTCAGATACATGGCATCATAGATTTTATTGAAATACCAACAGATAAAAAATCTAAACCTGACTGCCTCTGTTAGAAATCTCAGCTGTTATCTTGGGAAAAGGATGTTGCAATAATTGGGTGCCAATAATTGTGGCCAATGTAAAGTAGAGAAAAACATTTATTTCATAATACCCCCCCCCACACACACACACACACTTTCCATTGTTTTACTGCAATGAGAGTTTAGAATTTTGTGATTTTTTTGAATGAAATATCAACAGGATAAACTATGCAGATACTTTTTTTTAGCCACCTTTGCTCAAATTTATCAAGAGTCCCAATATTAATGGAGGGTACTGTATACTGTCTCTTTATATATACTGACTACATAAATATACTGTACTATACTGTATATCTTGATATAATGTTAAAATAACAATTCTACATGAAACGCTTTTATTTATTTATTTTTTTTACATTATTTTGATAAACACCATAATAACAAACTTAATAACATAAACTGTAAGATAAAAAAAAAGGGTAACACTTTATAATAGGTAACACTTATTCACTATTAACTACGACTTTTCCCTTAATAAATTCCTAATTTGCTGCTTATTATTAGGGTATTATTATTGGGTAGGATTAGGAATGTAGAATAAGGCATTAATATGTGCTTTTTTAATTAGTACTAATAAATGGCTAATATTCTAGTAATATGCATGCTAATAAGTCGTAGTTAATAGTGAATAAGTGTTACCTATTCTAAAGTGTTACCGAAAACGGATAATAAAATGTAACTATTTATATAAAATATAATCAAAAGTGACACATAGACAAACGAACATCCAGAACAAACATCCAGAACAAACATCTACGGATAATGTACTCACCCCTTTGTCATCCATTATGTTCATGTCTTTCTTTCTTCAAATCATGTTTTTTTTTTTTTTGAGGAAAACATTTCAGGATTTCTCTCCATATAGTTTGAACTTCCAAAATTTTTGAGTTTGAATGCGGCTTCAAATTATCCCAAATGCTGTTGTAAACGATCCCAGCTGAGGAAGAAGGGTCTTATCTAGCGAATCTTTTTATTTAAACATTACAGTTTATATACTTTATAACCTGAAAGTGAACTAATCCTTGAACTAATCCTAAATCTTAAATCAGTCCTGGAGGGCCACTGTCCTGTAGAGTTTAGCTCCAACCCCAATTAAACACACCTGAACCAGCTAATTAAGCTGAAATCAAAATCAAAGTTTTTTGGCTTTTAGTATGAATATATTATCCTTAAGATTATCTATAAGCTAGTGTGCTTCGAAACAACGACAAAATTCGCGTTTACAAGATATGGGCATTCAAAACTTACAGTCTCGTCACTTCCGCCAATATGAATCAACGATTTTGATGATATCACCGTGTACTTCAGCTTCTCATCAAACGTTCTGACCAATCAAATGCTCTCTAGAGTCCGTAATGTCCCGCCCCCTACACAGAGACGCAATAACCCGGAGCAGATCATATGCGCTCATGTGCGATCGAATTAAACTACACAGCCTCAGCATGATTATGAGTTTCATATTGAATCTGTGGGGTAATTTATTAGTCTGTGGCTGTCATAAGCTACAAATGCGGCTTTACCGAGCTTAACGGCTCTGGCCCGAAGAGATATAAATGAAACGCTATTGGCTATTCAAAATAAGTGGGTGGGGCTGGGCGATATGTTTTTGTTTCAGTTAAAACACGTCACCACATAGAATAACGCTGCGTGTTTCAAGGCACTTCAGTGGACCTTTAAGTACTAGGCACACTAGAAACTTCCAGACAGGTGTGTTGAGGCAAGTTGAAGCTAAACTCTGCAGGACAGTGGCCCTCCAGGATTTAGTTTGGACACCCCCGCTTTAAGTGAAAAAAAAAAAAAATAAATAAAGTTTGCAATTTGACTGTTGTAATTTTCCCACCCTCATATTGTTCTAAACCTATATTTCTTGACTTTATTTCTTCTGAAAAAATTTTCACATTGTTGAGAACAGTATCACTGCAAAAAACTTGTTTCCAGCCAAAATATCTAAAAATGATAAAAAAAAAAAAATTATTGTCTTGTTTTCAGAAAAAACAAGTCAAAATTAGGTGTGTTTTTGCTTGATACAAGCTAAATAATCTGCTAATGGGGTAAGAAAAATAATCTTGTTTTCTGTTTGAAATAAGATTTTTTTTTCTTACTCCACTGGCAGATTATTTTGCTTGTTCTAAGCAAAACCTCATTTAATTTTGACATGTTTTTTTCTGAAAACGAGAAAATAATTTTTACTCGTCTAGAAAATCCTTCTTGATTTAAGAATTTTTAGATATTTTGGCTGGAAACAAGACAAAAAGTCTTAAGTAAGAAAAGCATTGTTTGCAGTGTTCACTCCTTCCCATAATTTTGAAAAAAATCCTTTTAAAGTACTTCATATTACACGCACTATATTTCAGATCTTCTAAAGTCAATATAGAGTGTAACAAAATGTCTTTTACATCCTTTCAAAGCTTAAAATCTCCATTGCCCATTCATTGCAAATAAAAAAAAAAAAAACTTAAGATCTCGTTTTTTTTACTGTAGCATTTTTACAGTCTTATTCTGTTTCAGTTACTCAAATATAATAGAAATAATAGTGAACCAAACCACCAGGTACTTTGAGCCAGAGAAAGGGCAGAAGGAATATGAGAGAACAAATAAGTGAAAGGACTGAGATTTATGAGGAGAGAAACTCTGTGTGTGTGTGTGTGTGTGTGTGTGAGAGAGAGAGATTGTGAGAGAGCGACGGAGCTGAGTGGGACCGAGTGAAAACAGTTTAGTTCTTTCAGTGTTTGTGTGGAGTGATTGTAAGTAGACAGAACAGTGAGGGAGGCTTTCAGCCGTTAGTAAAGTTAACAAAGCAAAGTCCTCTCCTTATTTAGCTCTCATTGTGCGTCCGTATGAATGAGTTAGTGTCAAAGAGAGAACGTCAGCTGGACGAGACGCGACTGTTGTTTATGCGTTTGTGAGTGAGGGAGTGGGACGGAAATAGAGATAGATAGAGGGAGTGGAGACAGCGAAGCGGAGAGGTGCTTCTAATTGTTTTCATTTTTCTCTAATGACTGCTGTGCCTCGAGGAGGAACAGAAACACAGATCGGCTGTCAGTCTCAGCACACTCGCTGCAGAGGGAACAACTCCTCTGGACGGACGCGCATGCATTTGCACCTGTTGAGCGTATCTATTCACGTCCGGCAGTCATGGCTGTGTGAGAGGGTACTCGTGTCTATCAGGGATCTTCCTATCTAGGAGAGAGATGTCTTCGCTCTATTCGCGCAGCAAGGACCTTTCCTCACGCTCCAGAAAGTCCCTGTCGGACTCGCCACCCTCCTCACCGTCCCCCAGCACCAAAACCTTCAGAGTAAGAGCCAGCTGTGTTTGCTTTGTGTTTGTCACAATAACCCTGACGTTTCAATAGGCAGTATTGTGTTCGATGTGATGTAACATTGTCATTTGTCACTGGAGGATACAAATGTTCATGTGTTACAGGGTCTTTAACAGCAGTCAGAGTAGGTTTCATGGGTTAAACATTTTAGTTTCCAAATGCTTATTTGTTTATTTTGGTGCTTACACAGTGGAGTTCAAAAGTCCACATTGAAAATCTGGGATTTTGTTTTTCATTCAAACCTGGAAATAAACAGTGTTTTAGGATTTTGAGCAATTTAAAAAAAAAAAATCCATCACTAATCAAATTTAAGTACATTTGTGACATTGATCATGTGACTGTTTTAAAGAGAACGTGATCATCAGGTTTTATACAAACTTATGGCATTCAGGCAGTTTCGAGTGCAGCTGTCATTAACCCTGCAAAGCCTGACATATGAAATAATAGTCTGACAAAGATATCTATAGATTTTTTTAATTAGGACAGTGTATTGAAACTTTACACGAAATATAAGAGATATTTTGGTGTCATATTTGATACATCAGGTTGATAAAGTGAGAATATGAAGCTTAAACTAGAGGAGGAAAAAACCTCAAACTGAGCAAAAAATGCCACAATTATGCAATATGAAATTCTCATCTTAAATGCGCTTAAATGAAATGTCAATGATATCTTATAACAGTATAGCAGTATTCTTTTGATTAGGGGTCAACCGATTATCTGCATTTATTAAGCATTTTTACTATTGGTCATTTTTTAAACTGATTTGCTGATAAAACAATTCAAAAGCATTTAAAGAAAGTTTTTGTGAGAGCGTTATTGTAACCGAGTTATTCTTAATTTTGAAAAGAATTTTCATTTTTACACCAGACATATACACTTGAAGTCACCTTGCAGAACCTGCAAAATGTTAATTATTTTACCAAAATAAGAGGGATCATACAAAATGCATGTTATTTTTTGTTTAATACCAACCTGAATAAGATATTTCACATACAGTTTCATATACATGTCCACAAGAAAAAATAATAGTTGAATTTATAAAAATGACCCTGTTCAAAAGTTTACATACACTTGATTCTTAATACTGTGTTGTTGCCTGAATGAAGTAGGGGTCGACCGATATGTGTTTTTCAGGGCCGATGCGATACCGATTATTACAGATCAAATGCACCGATAAACGATATTTTGAACCGATATGTGTCTACACATTTCCATTAGTTTTAATTTACAGTACAGTGCAAATGAAGGCATAAAAACATTACTTTATCTTTTAATCAAATAAGTTATTTTTTTTTTACAAATGAGTTTACTAATAAAAAAGCATGGAAAACATCCGATCAGAATGCGTCCGCCTCATCTATTCTATGCGCCTTATAATGCAGTGCGCCTTATATATGAAAACATACGTGAGTTTAAAATATTCTATCTAACCCCAAAGAGTGAGTTTTTTTTAGGCGACCTTTATTTTAGAATGTTTCGCATTACTGTTTCCATGGTGACGCGTCATGTGACACACCGCAGCCACAATAGCACTGTAAGACACATGGATCGCTTTTATTTCGTTTTTCCTTTTTATTATTAATATTCACAAGCCTGCTCACTATATTATGAAATATCTGATATTCCGATTTCGAAATATGTGCAAGTAAATGTATTTAAAAGTCCAAACACTTTTACAATGATCTGTACCGGGTGATGGGCGCCGCCATGTTTGTTCGCGCTGAATCCGAGCTGTGGGATTTACAACACGCAAATTCATCCTCTCCTCCCGAAAGACATTAAAGTATGTCTCTGGTAAGCTGGGAGAAGAGGAGTGTGCACTTTATAGTTACCTACACAATCTGTACATGATATCAATGAAATATTGTCAGAATATATTTGTAGGATCATTATTGCCGCTTCCATAGACATCAGTGTGTATTTTACAAACTATAAATGTATGGTTTTGCTAGTACTTATGTGTATTTAAATGTCTGAAACCTAAAATAAGCATTATATGGTTGAAAACACTGAATAGTTGTGATAATATGACAAGCACTCAGCGCGTCCGATCTGGCTCAGCGCCAGCCAACGCGCCAAAACAGATTTGAATTCAGCAGCTGATGACGTGATGCGGCAAACGTTCGAATCACACCGGTGTGATCGTACGCTTCAGGGACCAGCCAAGACAAATCACACCGGTGTGATCGTACGTGCTAAAGGGTTAAAATAGGCCATTCGTTGAAGATGTGCCTTATAATCCGGTGCGCCTTATAGTGCGGAAAATACGGTATATGACTGGATTCCGCGATTCCGTCCGTGTTTTCCGCATCCGGGAAATCAAGATAACATTGAGTTGTTTTTGCAACTTCACCATAAAGGATTGTGAATTACTGAAACACAATCAGCGTCTGCTGCTGACTTACATTTGAGAGACAACTGATTACTGCCGCTCGCAGCTCCAGCAAGCGTTCTGTCTGTGTCTTCAGTGCCTTCACCCTTCGAGTTGATTGGTCGTACTCGCGACTCCCAACAAATCAGATGCGCGGTGGGCGGAGACTGCTCTAGGCACAGAGTGGTGAGCTCTGACAGGCTGCGTCGGAGCCAAAGAGCGCATTTCAAAATTAAATTATTTTTATCGGCAAATCGGTTTTGAAAATAACTGATTCCGATAATCGTAAAAATGCTTAATATCGGCGCCAATAATCAGTCGGGCTGATTATTCAAAAGTGAAAACTTTTGAACAGAAAATATTTCTTACTTTGCCTAAATATCATAATTTTTTTCATTTAGTACTGCCCTTCAGAAGCTACAGAAGATACTTGCATGCTTCTCAGAAGACAAAATAATAGTCCATAAGTGTTCATCTTGAAATATTACTGACAATAATGTAAAAGTTATTCTTCAGTTTGCTAAAAAAAAGTATGAAGCATCAATCATTCGACAGAAAGCATGAACAGTACTACAGGTTTTTCAGCAATGTTTTTTTCATGTTGCTAATTTAAAAGCTTTGGAATTGTATGTATCAGATATGATACGATAGATTTTGTAAGGTTAAAGCAAACAAAAGCTAATTTTACTGGTAAATCAGTATGCAGCATCAACAAAGTTGCATGAAATAGTCCTTAACTTACAGCAAACAAATCTATAATAATTTTGTAAAGGAAGTTGACTCAACTCCTCTTTTGGTGCTTGATTGGCATTTTCTGTGAGCTCATGAGATGTTGTTGTGCTGTGATTGAGGGCTGACATCAGTGAGTGAACACAGCTTCAGTGTCTGTCATGTAAACACGGATTCAGGATGTAGTGGGAGTCAGTCCCAGCGGTCACGGTTCACTCATTTTTTTTAATTACTCAGGCTATGTTCCCCAGTGCTGTGCTAATAATTACTGCAGAGCATAAACAGTTTGTAGCCTTGTCAGAAAAGACAAAAGACTTATTAAGAAAATGCTCTTTAGATGCTTAGTATATGGTACAGTATTTAACTGATGGTATAAATAACGTTTTTAGGAAGTTCTTGTCAATAAAATATGAGTGATGTTTGTTAGTTCATGATGCTAGGGTGTTGTGGATGCTGCCAGTGATTGCTTTGTGGTTGTGTGAACATTGCTAGGTTGTTGCTAAGGTGTTGTTGGTGGGGGTTTTTATCATCCAGCAGACGAAAGTCATAAGACTGGTTTAGGTATGCGGTAAAAGTAACAGCACACCACTTCTAAACAAACCATGTGATTTGTGGAATCATTCAGCAGGAACAGTGCAGGATGAGCTACACAATGAAGTGTAATATTTAGGGTTATTGATCTGTTCATAGCTTTTAAACAATGTGCTGTAGCAATAGTGAGGCTTGTCTTGGCAAACACTTCTAAATATCAATATATAAGGAAAAAAGTGGTTATTTTAGGTACCACAACTAGTCACTATTTTTATGTTTAATTACAGTTTTTGTTAGATAAGTATTTTTTAATACAAATATCTCACGTGGTCTAAAATGCATGTATAATACTGCACTGTAAAAGTGCTAACCTGCATTTGGGACTTCACCTGATATCAACTTCAGTTTTGTTGGTCTAAATAATGTAAATAAGTTGATTCAGTGATAATAAATAATATTTTAGAGTTGAATAAATGAGCAATATCAGTTGCAGTGCAGTATGCCATCCGTAGGTAATCACAGTGTGCCGATAAACAGCCATATCACACGACTACTCGTGTGATATTGTGTTAATACAACAGTTTAACGACACATGTGTAAATACACAATAAACAACAACGGAGTGTCTTTAAAAACCCCCTTTTTTGCGGAAGGATTACAATCCTTAGAACTAGTAATGATGGAACATTGGGTGAGTGTGTTTACCTGAATCTGATACAGCATTCATTCTTTAGCTCAATCTTACATTCACAATAAAACATTAGTTTGAATGTGTGCTAAGGAAAGCGATATCTTTGTTGTACTATCTTTTCATCTGTTATGGTGATTTCCGATGACAGTGCTGCTCAGTGCATTTGTTGGCTGCGTCTTTCAAAGTGATGTTGAAAGTAAAAATACCTTCCTTGTTTACAACCCTGTTTCCGTCTCTTTCAATATAAAAGTCTTTACTGATGACTTATAAAAACAGTCCCTTGTCAACATATATCTAAAATCACCATCATTACACGCACACCATTTTCCAATACTAAATACTATTATTAAATACTACTATTTATATAAACAACAACAGCCATCATAAAAGTTGCTAGGCAGTTCAGTCAAAAGTACAAAGGCAGCGCTCTGATGTACAGCTTTAAATTTACATCAAATATAACACAATGAGATTTTGCCCTCAGCCAAAACTATTTGCTTTGGAACAAATAACAGATTAATGAGTCCAAAGACTGCCCGTCAGATTTACCGAAAGCAGATTTTATCACATTTAACCACTATAGCGACATCAGAGCCAGTGGCAAATTCCAGAAGATCTGTCTGAGGTGAAGCTGCTCTCGGCAGGTTCATAAGCATTAAACAGCCGCTGACGCCATGGAGCTCACATCTCCGAAAACATTGAAGCAAATTTTCAAATAGACGCCATCTTTATTAACAAATCGCATATTTGAAGTCTGAACAACTGCATTCTCACCTGAAAAACTCTTTTGTGACACAGAAAATTGACAGTTTAACAGCTGAGCCCAAGCCACCGTTACTAATTCAAAAACGTCACCTTAGAACTAGTAATGATGGAACGTTGAGTTTCTTAATTGAAAGCTTATTGTATTACTGTATTAAAAGCTCAATATAATATGCAGAGTATTATGAGAGAGAGATGGACTGAGCGAGTGTGTTTACCTGCATCTGATACAGCATTTATTCTTTAGCTCAATCTTACATTCACAATAAAACATTAGTTTGAATGTGTGCTAAGGAAAGCGATATCTTTGTTGTACTATCTTTTCATCTGTTATGGTGATTTCCGATGACAGTGCTGCTCAGTGCATTTGTTGGCTGCGTCTTTCAAAGTGATGTTGAAAGTAAAAATACCTTCCTTGTTTACAACCCTGTTTCCGTCTCTTTCAATATAAAAGTCTTTACTGATGACTTATAAAAACAGTCCCTTGTCAACATCTATCTAAAATCACCATCATTACACGCACACCATTTTCAAATACTAAATACTATTATTAAATACTACTATTTATATAAACAACAACAGCCATCATAAAAGTTGCTAGGCAGTTCAGTCAAAAGTACAAAGGCAGCGCTCTGATGTACAGCTTTAAATTTACATCAAATATAACACAATGAGATTTTGCCCTCAGCCAAAACTATTTGCTTTGGAACAAATAACAGATTAATGAGTCCAAAGACTGCCCGTCAGATTTACCGAAAGCACATTCTATCACATTTAACCACTATAGAGACATCAGAGCCAGTGGCAAATTCCAGAAGATCTGTCTGAGGTGAAGCTGCTCTCGGCAGGTTCATAAGCATTAAACAGCCGCTGACGCCATGGAGCTCACATCTCCGAAAACACTGAAGCAAATTTTCAAATAGACGCCATCTTTATTAACAAATTGCATATTTGAAGTCTGAACAACTGCATTCTCACCTGAAAAACTCTTTTGTGACAGAAAATTGACAGTTTAACAGCTGAGCCCAAGCCACCGTTACTAATTCAAAAACGTCACCTTAGAACTAGTAATGATGGAACGTTGAGTTTCTTAATTGAAAGCTTATTGTATTACTGTATTAAAAGCTCAATATAATATGCAGAGTATTATGAGAGAGAGATGGACTGAGCGAGTGTGTTTACCTGCATCTGATACAGCATTTATTCTTTAGCTCAATCTCACATTCACAATGAAACGTTAGTTTGAATGTCCTCTGAGGAAAGCGATATCTTTGTCACACTATCTTTTCATCTGTTAAGGGTGATTTCCGATGACAGCACTTCTCAGTGCATTTGTTGGCTGCGTCTTACAAAGTGATAATAAAAGTAAAAATAACTTTATTGTTTACAACCCTGTTACCGTTTCTTTCAATATAAAAGTTTTTACTGATGACAGTCTCTTGTCAGCATCTAATGGCGGAATAATGTAACTAAAATCACCATCATGACACACACACCATTTTCCAATACTAAATACTATTATTAAATACTAGTATTTATATAAACAAAAACAGCCATTATAAAAGTTGGTAGGCAATTCAGTCAAAAGTACAAAGGCAGCGCTTTGATATACAGCATTAAATTTAAATCAAATATAACGTGATGAGATTTTGCCCTCAGCCTATTTGCTCTGAAACAAATAACAGATTAATGAGACCAAACACTGCCCGATAGATTTACCCAAAGCAAAATTTAGAGACAAGACAGCCAGTGGCAAATTCCAGAATATCTGTCCGAGGTGAAGCTGCTCTTGGCATAAGCACTAAACGGCCGCTGACGCCCTGGAGCTCACATCCATGAAAACATTGAAGCATTTTTTTTTTTTAAATAGACACCATCTTTATTAACAAACCACATATTTGAAGTCTAAAAAACTACATTCTCACCTAAAAAAAAACTCTTTTGTGACACAGAACACTTGCTGTGAGAAATACCGCATGCGCAGTGAAACAAACAGTGAAACATTTAGAGTGCTGATATCACTAGAATCACTCTCAGCCAGTCAGATTTGAGGACCAGAAAGAACTGTTTTATAAAACCATTTAATCAGTTTTTATAAATTTCTTCCTGAGCTTAGTTGGTGTAGTTTGTGTGTTTCGCATAATAATTCTAAAAGGATTAGAAAAGCAGTTTTACAGTAGATGAAGTGCATGCTGTAGCATGTCACACTGACGGTTGTTGCTGTCACTGATTGATATTTAATGCCAATGTGCTTTGGCCACTTCTGAATGTCTTTTAAATGCTTAAGTTATGGCAATGTGGGATAGGTTTGAGCTGGTTTGAGTCATTATGTGTGTGTTTGTGAACAGGGTTTGACCTGTTTTAACAGGCATTGAGATGATCTCACATATAAGCCAACATTCTCTGATGTGAATAAAATCTCGGTAAAATTGAAACAGAAAATTCCACACCATTTTTTTCAGCAGGAAAAACCTGTCAGTTTTTCTGTCAAACTATGACATGAGAAAGCAATATCCGTGTGTGACGGGGAACAATGAGTCACGTCCTACACAATCATTGAGCTATAACTACAAGTGCATGAATGTTTCCACGTGGCTTGCAAATGCCAGGTTCGAGAAGTGCTACCATAATGCATTTCGAAAGACTCAGTTTTCAAATCTCACCGGACCAATCCAGGATAGACGGTTTCATAATCAAACAGCATTTGTTGAAACACTCGCTGTTTAGTTTTTCTTTTGGCTGCTGTTTTGCCACTTCAAAACCTCATAAACAAACTCAAAGTCTGTGAGCGAACGAGACCAATAAAGGGCATGTTGACGTGTGGAGACTGTGTTTACTTCAGTGAAAAATGCCTATAAAATCAGCAGGTGCTTCGGCTGTTCTGTCTTTAGGAAGGTAATGCATGCAACGAATGAAGGAGAACCAGACTGCCATTAGTCCACTGCTTTTGCAAACCTTCAGTTGAGTGTGACAGTCTAATTTTTGACATAAAACTGCTGCTTCATATATGACATCAGTGCAGCATTGGAGAAGAAACTGGAGTTTGTCAAACTAGAAGTTACTCAGAACTTGAAGTACTGTAGTCAAGGGCTGTTTATACAGAGCACATTTTTGCATAGCACTGAGCTGTTTCCTCATTGTTGTTCTCTATAAACATATGCAACAAGGACATCTTTGTCTATTGCTTTTGCTTCTTGTATCTTTTGCAGTGTCTTGCGTGACAAGGCATTTCAAAAACAGCGCTCAAGTTGAAAGAAGTCTTGTTGCATTTTTCTTCTGTTGCTCTGGCCTGCATTTGTGAAAAAACTAATTCTGCTTGAACAAAACTAGTCAAGCAACTCTTTTGAGACAGTAGTACCTTTACCAGCAGCTTGTAGCTATTTAAAGGGAACTATTTTCTACTATTTTCCAATGATGTTATTCAAATTTAATTGACCTGTTTTTTGTCTGACACAGAATTTGTTTTTAATGAATGAACAATTAGGTTTTCAACATTACACTTTCAGTGGATAAATTTACACCTAATACAGCTAATTTACAGTATTTAGTCAAAAACAACAAAATTATAATTTAACTAAATATACAGTCAAGCCCGAAATTATTCGTACCCCTGGCAAATTCTGATTTAAAGTTACTTTTACTCAACCAGCAAGTTTTTTTTTTGAACGTAAATGACACAGGCTTCTCCCTAAAGATTATAAGACGATGTACAAAAGGCATCATTGTGAAAAAAAATATTACTCATCTTTTATTTACATTTGAACAAAAAGTGGCATGTCCAAAATTATTCATACCCTTCTCAATAATCAATAGAAAAGCTGTTATTGGCTATTACAGCAATCAAATGCTTCCTATAATTGCTGACCAGCTTTTTGCATGTCTCCACTGGTATTTTTGCCCATTCATCTTCAGATTCTCAATTGGATTTAAGTCAGGACTCTGGCTGGGCCACTGCAAAACGTTAATGTTTTTGTCTGCTAACCATTTCTTCACCACTTTTGCTGTGTGTTTTGGGTCGTTGTCGTGCTGAAATGTCCACTGGTGCCCAAGGCCAAGTTTCTCTGCAGACTGCCTGACGTTGTTGTTGAGAATTTTGATGTATTGCTTCTTTTTCATGGTGCTGTTTACTGTGATTAGATTCCCTGGTCCACCGGCTGAAAAACACCCCCAAAACATTAGGTTCCCACCACCATGTTTGACAGTGGGGATGGTGTTCTTAGGGTTGAAGGCTTCTCCTTTTTTACGTCAAATGAAGGGTACATCATTGTGGCCAAACAATTTTTGTTTCATCTGACCATAAAACAGAAGACCAGAAGTATTCTTCTTTGTCCAGATGAGCATTTACAAAGGCCAAGTGGGCTTTTGTGTGCCTTATCTGGAGAAGTGGTGCCCTCCTTGGTCTGCGTCTGTGGAACCCAGCGGTGTGCAGTGTCTGTTGGACTGTCTGCCTTGAGATGTTGCCACCAGCAGAGCCCAGATTCATCAGGATGGCCTTGGTGGTGATCCTTGGATTCTTTTTTACTTCTCTCACTATCTTCCTGGCCAGCACAGGTGTCACTTTTGGCTTCCGACCACGTCCTCTGAGATTTTTCACAGTGCGGAACGTCTTGTATTTTTAAAAAAAACCTTTGCACTGTAGCCACTGGAACTTCAAAACATTTAGATATGGTCTTATAGGCCTTTCCTGACTTGTGAGCAGACACAATGCACAGCCGCAGGTCCTCAGTGAGCTCCTTTGTCTTAGCCATGACTGTCCACAAACCAACAGCAGAGAGCTTCTGTTTTTCACCTGTTGAGTTGATTAAAACAGCTGTTTTCAATGAATCACGGTAATTTGGATGCTGTAGAACAGCTTGGACTATTTGGAATGGTATAGAACTTTGGATTTTCCCATAGACTGTGACAGTCTGCAAAGGGTATAAATAATTTTGGACATGCCACTTTTTGTTCAAATGTAAATAAAAAAACTGAGAAATATTTTTCCCACAATGATGCCTCCTGTACATCATCTTATTATCTTTTGGGAGAAGCCTATGTCATTTCCGGTCAAAAAAAAACTTGCTGGTTGAATAAAAGTAACTTTAAGTCAGAATTTGCAGGGGTATGAATAATTTTGGGCTTGACTGTACCTCTTTTAAAAAAAAACTAAAATAAAAAAAAATATTTTGCAAAATCTGTAATTGGTGAATATTTTTTAAATCCATAAATTGACACAAACAAACAAAATGATTCACTGAAATTAATCAGACTTTCCAAAGCTAAATAGGAGAACGTTTAGGACCGAATAACCAGAATAAATTGAAATAGGATGGGTTACACATTATGTTAAAAACAGTTGAATAACATTTTTTTCAGGTTTCTTTGATGAATAGAAAGTTCAGAAGAACAGCATTTATCTGAAAATTTTTATTAAAATTTGTTTTAAATATTGATAACAATAATGAAAAGTGTTTTTTTGAACAGCAAATCATTGTTCATAATGTCTATAAAATCATAATGAAAAATAACAAAAATATTTGCTAAAAAAAATAGAAAAATATTACTACCGCTCCAAGATACTGAAAACACCAGATCATGAGCTGCTACACTTTACTCTGAAATATGCAGTGCATATATTTATGATCGAATCACAGTCTTCATTATTCAGCGCAACCTTTTAATTTAAATGAATTGAAATAAACCCATTTGAATATTTATTTAGTCCAGAGTGCACAAACAGTGGGAAAAGAAACAGCGATGCAGAAAAAAAAAAGCTTGTTGTTACTGGAAAAGCAACACTATATTTAAAGAGTCTGATCAACTGTCACACTACTGCAAACTTTACCATATACTTTTAGTGATTTACTCCTCAGCACCGGTCTGCACACTGTTACAGAGGTTTAATGTTTAGCGATCGTAACGGCAGGCTCGCCACATAATAGGACAAGATTAGCTGAAGAAAACGCTCATGACGTTTTATGTTTCCTCTAATCATAACACGGCTTTTTTTTCCCATCAACAAAAGCTGCACATGTGGGCTTGAAGTTTCCATGACGAGGAGAGGCAGAGCGCGTGAGGTCTCCTTGGGAGCGAAAGTTAAAGAGAGCAAAAGAATAAACACATGTGTTTTGTTTTTAGTGTTCTTCTAATCCATGTTTATGAAGGGCTTTTTAGCCCAAACAACAGGATACGGGACAATAAACAGACAAACACATCTAAATAATTGTGTGAAAACACTTCGTTTTAAAAGGATTGTTAACATAAAAATATCAATTTTGTCATCACTTACTAACCCTCATGCCAATTTACATGCAACATTTTATTTTATTTTATTTTATTTTATTTTATTTTATTTTATTTTATTTTATTTTATTTTATTTTATTTTATTTTATTTTATTTTATTTTATTTTATTTTATTTTATTTTATTTTATTTTATTTTATTAACTATCCTGTCCAATTATTCATTATAATGAAAGTGAATGAGGATTGGAGCTGCTCCAAAAACTAAATAAACAAAACAAAAAATAAATAAATGAATGAATTAATTAATAAATAACATAAAAGTGGTTTATGGAACTATTTTGTGCACTGTAAAAAAACAAAAACAAAAAAAAACAAACAAACAAAAGGGTGTTAGTTTCTGTTCCTGTGTAATCGTGAAATTTACTAGCAATTCCTTTCTTACACCATTTTTTTTTTTTTGTATTTTTGTATAATTTTACACTAAAAATGTATCAATGGGTCAAAGACGTCAATGGGTTGTCTGTTTTACAAAATTTGCAAAAAAAAAATTTTTATGTCCATAGAAAGCACATTAAATGTAAGTAAAGTGTCTACTTTTAAGGTTTCAAATAAGCTTTTGGAGAATAAAATGTCAAAATTTGACATTGAATTTTGACATTGAATTAAAAAAATGTAGAATTACAACTAGTAATTAGTATTTGGGGTGAAAGTAAATCGTCTTTTAATTTGTAATAAATAGATTAGAACAGATTTGTTGTAAATATGCCTGACAAGATTATTACACTGAATGACATTTTTTTTATTTTGTAAATTAGGAAAAAATTTATGATATTTATGTTTTGCTCAGAAAAACTTAAATTATGCAATGAAATTGAGAAACGTTTTAATATTTTTGAGAAAAAAAAAAAAAAAAAGCAGTATTACACTTGTTGTTTTTATGCACTTTTATGTCTGTAAACCCCATGTGGTTAAAAAAAAAGTAATAATAATAATAATTCTTATTAAATAACAATATCAAAATAAATAAAAAATGAAATATTATTGTAATATTTAAGTGTAAAATACAATAAAATAGATACAATAAAAAGAAACAAGCACTTCTCATTACAACTCATTACTGATTGAAACTCAGAAGTCATTGAATAGTTCTTAAAGGAACACTCCACTTTTTTTGGAAATAGGCTCATTCTCCAACTCCCCCCGAGTTAATAAGTTGGGTTTTACCGTTTTGAAATCCATTCAGCCGTTCTCCTGTTCTGGCGATATCACTTTTAGCATAGCTTAGCATAGATCATTGAATCCTATTAGACCAATAGCATCACATTCAAAAATGACCAACGAGTTTCCATATTTGTCCTATTTAAAACTTGACTCTTCTGTAGTTATATCGTGTACTAAGACCGGTGGAAATGCAAAGCTGCGAGTTTCTAGGCTGATTAGGAACTATACTCCCATTCCGGCGTAATAGTCAAGGAAGTTTGCTGCCATAATAAAGCTGAAGCAGGAGCAGTAATACCACGCAGCACATGTGCAAATGCTAAACTAGCTGGGAACTCATTTCTGATAATACTCCGCCTGCTTCGGCCATATTACGGCAGCAAACTTCCTTGACTATTACGCCGGAATCGAAGTGTAGTTCCTAATCTTATCAGCCTAGAAACTCGCAGCTTTGCATTTCCACCGGTCTTAGTACACGATATAACTACAGAAGAGACAAGTTTTAAATAGGTCAAATATGGAAACCCGTTGGTCATTTTTGAACGCGATGCTATTGGTCTAATAGGATCTATGCTAAGCTATGCTAAAAGTGATATCGCCAGAACAGGAGAACGGCTGAATGGAGTTGGAGAATGAGCCTATTTCTAAAAAAAAGTGGAGTGTTCCTTTAAACAAGTCAGATTGCTTCAGTGAATTGGTTTATTCAGTTCACAAAACCATTCTGAATGAATCATGAATCATTTGGATCCTTTTGTGAAGCTTGACTGTTTCTATTCATTGTAATTGCATTGAATAGAGCAACTGAGTAAATGATTTAGAATTTTCTTTTCTTTTTTTTTAAACTGTTCCTCGATCACAGCAGATCAGAAAGAAACCAGCCCTTATAAAGTAATCAAAGAAATGAAAACAAATGACCTGATTTGTTTTCTCTTAATATATCTGGCTTATCGCACAAAGAGCGGTGGGAGCGGCGAAGAGCAATATCTGCAAAGCAGAAAAGTCTTTTTTTGGACTTGTGTGTTGTAATACTCCTTTGGAGTGCGGTGATGCTCACATTTTCCATTTTGCAAGCTGGCAGCTGGACTAGCTGGCTCTCGAAGGGGGGGATGAAGCGATGAGGGGAACGAGTGGATTAAAGAGGTTGCGTATAAATACTTCAGCATGAGCCAGATCCTGTGAATGTTACAGTTTGTGGAGTTATGGGATCAGGGTGAAGCCCACAGCTGCGTGAAGCAGTCTCAGTCTGTTACTTCATAGTGTATATGAGTTATAGAGCTCATATGTGCTAAACGCATGGAGAATTTAGCAGCCCTGCGGTGTTCACGCTGTGACCCGACACAGTTCACATGCCTTTGATGTGCACTGAAGGTACAGTTGTCCTGCTGCATTAATCCAGCTTTACTCAAATCCTCATTCACCACTGTAAGAGAATTGACATAATTGTTCCCAGATCTGTAATAGTGAAAAGGACGAGCTCTGCCAGCTTTGCCAGTCTGGGTGTGAATTCCCCGAGGTTTGACCCCTCATTTAGGCTTGAACCCCCTGAAGGAAGCCAATATAAAAGGGCTTTAAATATGCAAAGTTTAAAAAGCATGCACATGTGCATGTGCCCAAATAGAAAAATGTAAGAATTTTGACCTTTTTCAATCTTTTTTCCCATAAGAGGAGGCCATTTGTAAATTTTATGGTCAGGCTTCCGGTCTCATCTGTATCCAGCTGTACAAAACATATTGTTTTTCTGAATGATATTGCAAATTGGTGTGTTTTACCATATTATTTTAATGTATTATCTTAATTATGAACACACTGGTTTGTAGTGTGAACAGTTTTACCGTTTACTGCACTTTTATTCTTCTCGTTTTTTCCTCATAGCAGCAAATGAACCAGAAGTCTTGTCCTTAGGCGCACTTCTGCATTGAAGAAAAAGGTGAATATATCATACAAAACTATAAAGGGGAGACACATATTGTATGTGTTTTGTGAAAGTATTCAACTTTTTTTTTTTCATAAGGTTTCTGCCTTATGTTAAACTGCTTTAAATTACTTTTCCCCCCACATAAATCAACACTCCATACACCATAAGGGCAAAGCAAAAACAAAAACAGGTTTTCTTTGCAATTCCATTGCATAAGTATTCATACCCTTATCTGGGACAGTTGAAATTTACCTCCGGAGCATTCATATTGCTTCTTACTACACTTTGAATGAAGATAACCTGTGGCAAATTCAATTGAATGGAAATGATTTGGGAAGGTGCACATGTCTTAATAAAAGGTCTAATAGCTGAAAATGCATATCAGAGCAAAAACCAAGCCCTGGGGTAAAAACAAATGCCTGTAGATCTTAGAACCAGGACTGCATCAAACCATCTGGGGAAGAGTTCAGAAAGAAATTCTGCTGCATTGAAGGTTCCCTTAATGGAAGAAGTTTGAAACAACGAGGACTCTTCCTAGAGCTGGCCTCCTGACCAAACTAAGCAACTGATGGAGAAGAGTTTTGGTTAGGAGTGGTGACCAAGAAGCTGAACTTTAGTTGAGCTCCATGATCATATATGCAGATGGGAGAAACTTACAGAAGAACAAACATTACTGCAACACTCCACCAATCAGGGCTTTATGGCGGTGTGGCTAGACTCAATACTCTCCTCAGTAAAAAACACATGAAAACATACTTGGAATTTGCGACATAGCACCTAAAGGACCCTCAGACTTTGAGAAACAAGATTCTCTGGTCTGATGAACCTCAGTTCCAAGCATCATGTTTGAAGGAAACCAGGGACTGCTCATCACCTGCAGAGTACCATCCCAAAATTAAAGTGTGCTGGTAGCTCAGCAGCAGGAACTGAGTGACACTCGTCAGAGTAGATAAAAAGCTCTATGCACTAACATATTGTGATAGCTTTAATGAAAACCCAGTCCAGAGCATTTAGAAACTCACCTTCCAGCAGGACACAGCAGTAGCTTATAGACAACTCTGTGAATGCTCTTGAGTGGCCCAGCCAGAGCCTCAGCTTGAACTCAATCAAGAAAATGTCTGCCAGCCCCTAACCAAGCTGACAGAGCTTGAAAGGTGAAGAGGTGAGGCGAAGAATGGCAGATAATTGCCAAATGTTGATGTGTAAATCTTGTCGCATCATACCCAAAAAGACTTTGTAAAGGTGCTTCAGTAATGAGTTAAGTGTAATAATACTTATGCTGTGTACTTATTTTTATTTTTTATTTTTTTAAAATTATAAAACATTAATGAAGTTTTGACAATTCTGTTTTTACTCTGTCATTATGGTGCATGGAATGTAGATTGATGTGGAAAAAAGTAATTTAAACCAGTTTAACATAAGGCAGCAACATAACAAAACATGAAAAAAATGAAGGGGTATGAATACTTTCACAAGGCACTGTATATATTAAAACACTACAAATTCATAATAGATAAAATTCTTACTACATAAGAAGCAACATCATTACTGTTGCTATGTAGGACACGCCATGGCGCTCTAACGTCACCTTGTTCTCACACAGTGAAAATTAAATCGCGGAGCAAAGTGTAAACTTACATCGCGCCGACAGACAAGACAGGGCAGGTTACTTTTGGTCTCAGCTTTCAAATTTTGTAATTTTTTTACGAAATTGAAACAATAAATACCATTTTGTGGCTCTTTAGTGTGTCGTGGCAGATTGCTGTAGCGTTCAAGCAGCATGTGAACTGATCATCTCTTCCTCTTTACTAGTTATAGCACAAAATAAACATGAATGAACATCAGTAGGCATCTCTTTTCAACTGTGGAAAAAGGCAATACAGACAATTTTTCAAGTTCAAGTCCACCTATCTTAATCTACTTTTCTGTCTGGTTTGTTTGTCGAACAAAATGGCAGATTCAGTGTTATGATTGGTCAGTTCGCTTGTCAATCAAACTCCCTGCAAAGGGTCAATTTAATCCCTGTTCACCTGAGCAGGTAACTGTTCAACTGTTCAAGTTCAACAAAAGTGCTTTTCATTAGTGTCAGTATCTTATAATAAACTGACAAAACATGTTGTTATGCTGTCATTATTTGTCACTTTATTATCTAATTAATAGAAAAGTATGTAAAAAAAAGTTTCTTTAAAATTGTTTGACACAAGTTGGATTACACAAAAGTGATTGTATAATTGACACGTGTGAGTCTGATCCCTATGAAACAGTGGGTTAGCGTTTCTTCTCTTCTGCATGCTTCTATCTCCATTAATGTGATTCAGTGTTATTTTTACAAGCGGGATGGAATGTGTGCTACAGCATCAGCACTGCCCTACATGGTTTACTGTGGTGAAAGTGTTCACTCGATTTCTCATCCTCTCTTTCTTTCTGAAGACACAGTGAGCGAGCTTAGGGCCAGCAGGTGCCCATGGGTAATGATGCCCCCCAAGGGTTTTAAAACTTCTGAACAGCAACAGCACAGGACGTGCTGTGATTTACCCAAAGTAGGACATGTACTTGGATCAACACTACTATTAGTAGGATTTGGAGGATAAGCATAGTGTTAAAGAAATAGTTTACCCAATTTGCATATACTCCAGAATGTTATGAAGAGTGATCAGATGAATTGCATAGTCCTTCTTTGCCATGAAAATTAACTTAATCCCAATAAAACTTTCCACTGCATTGTTAAGAAGGCTTCAGGGCATCCAAGAAAGTCCAGCAAGCGCCAGGATCATCTCCTAAAGAGGATTCAACTGCAGGATCGGAGTGCCACCAGTGCAGAGCTTGCTCAGGAATGGCAGCAGGCAGGTGTGAGCGCATCTGCACGCACAGTGAGGCCAAGACTTTTGGAAGATGGCCTGGTGTCAAGAAGGGCAGCAAAGAAGCCACTTCTCTCCATAAAAAACATCAGGGACAGGTTGATCTTCTGCAAAAAGTATGGCGAATGGACTGCTGAGGACTGGGGAAAAGTCATATTCTCTGATGAAGCCTCTTTCCGATTGTTTGGGGCATCTGGAAAAAGGCTTGTCCGGAGAAGAAAAGGTGAGCGCTACCATCAGTCCTGTGTCATGCCAACAGTAAAGCATCCTGAGACCATTCATGTGTGGGGTTGCTTCTCATCCAAGGGAGTGGGCTCACTCACAATTTTGCCCAAAAACACAGCCATGAATAAAGAATGGTACCAAAACACCCTCCAACAGCAACTTCTTCCAACAATCCAACAACAGTTTGGTGAAGAACAATGCATTTTCCAGCACGATGGAGCACCGTGCCATAAGGCAAAAGTGTTAACTAAGTGGTTCGGGGACCAAAACGTTGAAATTTTGGGTCCATGGCCTGGAAACTCCCCAGATCTTAAAACTTGTGGTCAATCCTCAAGAGGCGGGTGGACAAACAAAAACCCACTAATTCTGGCAAAATCCAAGAAGTGATTATGAAAGAATGGGTTGCTATCAGTCAGGATTTGGCCCAGAAGTTGATTGAGAGCATGCCCAGTCGAACTGCAGAGGTCCTGAAAAAGAAGGGCCAACACTGCAAATACTGACTCTTTGCATAAATGTCATGTAATTGTCGATAAAAGCCTTTGAAACGTATAAAGTGCTAGTAATTATATTTCAGTACATCACAGAAACAACTGAAACAAAGATCTAAAAGCAGTATATATAATATTTGTGTCATTCTCAAAACTTTTGGCCACGACTGTATATAAAAGGTATAAATATGTGAAATATATCTGACTTTAATAATTAACAGATTTAAAACAGATGTCAAGCGCGGTGCTATACCTATACATACCCTCAAAATATGCCTACATAAACCAGCGCTTGCTCAGTCTCGTATGCACGCACACACTGTCACAATCTAATGCACTTATTAATGCCAGATCTTTAAAAACAAATACCGGAACGCAGAAATCCAAAATCTTAATTTCACAAGATGTTAAGTGATGGACTGGAGTGAATTACTTGTGGATTATTGTGATGTTTTTATTAGCTGTTTGGACTATTATTCTGACGGCACCCATTCACTGCAGAGGATCCATTGGTAAGCAAGTGATGTAATGGGTAAGGTTTGTGAATCATTACTCGTATTGAATGATTCAAATCAAATGATTCGCGATACACGATTTGAAGTCCCGATCTAAGTCAAATGATTCGTGAACCTGCTCCGAAGTCCCGATCTAAATCGAATTATTCATGATATGCAATTGGAGCGTTTCAAAACAGTGAATGATTTTGTGACGCGTTTGTTTAACTCATTCTGAGTTTTGAAAAGCTGTTTCACCCATCACTGTGTGCTTTTTTTTTTTTATAAATCAATAAAAGCGAAAATCTAAATGAATGGCTCTTTTAATTTGATCTGGCTTTTGGCTAGTGAATCACTTGAAATGAATAATCAAAGTCACGAGTTTGAATCAATCGAAGCAGTTCCAGCATTAATGACTCAATTGATTTTGTCCATCTGTTCCTCCTTTCACGTCCTCAGCGAAACCGTTTTACTGTTTACTCAGCGAATTGTCAGTGCTACTACTCACTATTTTTAAGACATTATTTGAAATAAGCAAAATATTTAGCATGAAAAGATATGTGCTTATTTACAAAAATAAACACTTATTTCATAGATACATTGTCTTTCAATAATTCAAGCACTTTTCAAGTACCTCTTCAGGAATATTGCTATTTTCAAGGCTTTTCCAGGCCTTAAAGGAACACTCCACTTTTTTGGGAAATAGGCTCATTCTCCAACTCCAACTTGAGTCTTCTGTAATTATATCGTGTACTAATCCCGGTGGAAAATGTAAAGCTGCGATTTTCTAGGCCGATAAGATTAGGAACTATACTCCCATTCCGGCGTAATAGGAAGTTTGCTGCCGTAATATGGACGAAGCAGGCGCAGTAATATCACGCCAGTCACATTGGAAGTTACCTAGCTGGGAACTAATTTCAGGCACTGTGTGATATTACTGCACCTGCTGCGTCCATATTACGGCAGCAAACTTCCTTGACTATTATGCCGGAATGGAAGTGTAGTTCCTAATCTTATCGGCCTAGAAAATCGCAGCTTTACATTTTCCGCCGGTCTTAGTACACAATATAACTACAGAAGAGTCAAGTTTTAAATAGGTTAAATATCGAAACTCGTTGGTCATTTTTGAACGCGATGCTATATTGGTCTCATAGGATTCAATGATCTATGCTAAGCTATGCTAAAAGTGATATCGGGGGGAGAATGAGCCTATTTCCAAAAAAAGTGGAGTGTTCCTTTAAATATCAAAAAGTCAAATTCAAACCCTGTGTAAGCGTACGTAAAGAGAGTTTACTTTTTAAAAAATGTCCTGGCTCTTCCAGTCTTTGTAATGGTAGTGAATGGGTGTTTTTGAAACCTGATGAAGTGCATCCATCCATCATAAAATGTGGTCCACACCACTCCGAAGGGTTAATAAAGGCCTTCTAAAGAAAAAATATCCATATTTCAAACTTTATAGGCTGCACATCACTTAAGCAAGTGATGTAATGAATCTGTCTTGGATGGCCTGAGGGTGAGTGCATTTTCAGCCAATTTTAATTTTTGGGTGAACTATTCCATTTACTCTGATTGCAGGTTGAGGTAGTTTATGGTTGTTTGATAGGAATGCTGACCAACAATAGATGAATGTCCTACTTGGGTAAATCACATGGTGTATAATGATAACCTCAGATCCCAGAATGTCCTGACATGAGAGCAAGACCACCAAAACACATATCCACTAAATGCAGACTTCATCTACCCCACTTAATGTGACCACACAGAACTAAACAAGACCACCAGCACATATTGTGAACTTTGTTAGAATTTTTTTTGTTGTGGCTACATGTAAACACTTGAAAAAGATGTCTTGCCTCACTTTGAGAATTCATAACGATTGCCAGTAAAGCAGAGAGCAGCCACAGATATTGCAGCAGTTATTGTAAGTCAGTGCCGCAGGTCAAGCTCTGTTTCTCCTCCAGTGTTGCAGTGATGTGGTCAGAGAGCAGGTTCCTGGGGACGCTCTGTATAACCACATAAGGACAGACGTCTCTGAAATACTGTGTAAACATTCAGATGGGCCCATCTCTCTAGTGGCCAGGGGCCATGCTCTCATCCTTCTGTTTATTTCCATGTAAAAACACCATAGAATCATGCCAGAAAATAGCATATGCAGTTACGATCAGTGAGATACTCTCATTGTCACATATGCTTGTATATGTCATTCTAATCATTCTTAAGCAGGCTCTTTTAGGTTTATTTTAATCATATTCTAAACTCAGCCAAAAATATAACATACGTGACCAATGCTCATGCGAAGTTTTCACATTCTTTTGGTTTTTCATTAAGTGTTTTTTAAGACTAGTGGAAAGAAGACATCCAAAAAACACGGTTAAGTGTTTCTTTTACAGCACTTTATCTATTTGTGTCAATAGATTTCAATTACAATGCAAATTTTTAAAGGCCGTTTTCTCAAAATATTTTTTTTCTACACTGAGCCATAAATCTCCACTTCAGTAGCACTTACACACACCAAACTTTACATTTTTATTCCTGTCTATATCCTGAAGGTTTTTACAGAAGGATTTGTTCATATATAATTTGCTTGATTTTATACACCATTTTATTTCCCCAAAAATGGTAAAAAAAATGTTTCCTGTCTGTTCTAAGTTTTTTCTGAATTATGTTGTGACAAAATGAGATACCCAAAATTCCCTCTGTAAAAACGGTTGACTCTATTATGTAAAAAAATTAAACAAGAGTTTTGAAACTGACTTCATCCAGTGTTTAGATTTTTTTACTAGAAATTATGCAAATTAGTGCATATTTCATTAAATAATGCCTCATTTGCATATTTAAACCTACATTTTTTGAAAACTTGTAATACAAAAAATGTTTGCAATTATCAAAGTAATCAATCAACTGAGTAAGTAAGGTGATAACCATTAGTTAAAGTTTTTTTTTTTTTTACCCTATTCACCTGCAGTGTCTTGCCTTAATGGTTGATTAAAATTGAGACAGATCTATATTTAGACCTACTGTAATGAATGGAGCTGATATAATGTCACACATCAGATTTTTCCCCAACCATTACCTAATCGTTCATGTAAGACATGACATGACGCCAAGACATAGTTTGCAATAATGCATTTTATAGAGAGATTGCACGCTCTCCGAGAGACGCGTCTTATGCTTGCGTTTTGCAAATGTCAGTAAGCACTATTGTTTTATTTTCATCAGCATGGTTTTGAAAGTTATATTTCACTGGTTTGACTCATGTCATCGAGAATTCAGTATGAATATTCACAAAGCTGTAACAATTTGCAACAATATACAATAGATCAGAAGCAGCAGCAGTCGTCCAGAAGTGAGCAGAGAAAAAGGCCCTCCTCTCAGAAAATGTACAAATAAAGATAATTTTAGATGTTTAATTACTATTTGGAGCATTGGGATCGCTATAAGAGGGCTTAATGAACTAATTTTTGTGAAAACCTCATATTTGACCAAAACTGACATTTTTCACTTCTTTTGCCTGTAGCTCAAAATTAGACAGTGTGTATTCCGACTCATTTTTCCAACACAGGTCACACACACACACACACACACACACACACACACACACACTAGGGTGACCAGACGTCCCGAAAAATTCGGGACAGTCCCGAAATCTAAGCTGCTGTCCCGAATCCCGAATCCTGCTCTAATTGTCCCGAAAATTATACTGAAGCAAAATCTTAAATAGTTGTTGTCTGATAAAACATAAAAAACTGTCCGTGGAGTGAGGTTGAATCATCCTGCAGCCTGGCAACCAGCCCCCGCCGGCTGCTCATTGGCTGCAGCATCTTGTTTTTTTTTGTTTTTTTTTTAGATATACCATAGGCGCGCATTAAGATATGCACTGATAAGCAAATTTTCATTCATGAAATTGACATGGCTGGTGTACCGGAACCCCAACAGGCAGAAGTCGCGTGAAGCAGTCAGACCGGTCGAGGGCGAGGCACCGTGTTCAAAATAATACTTCTATAGCCTACGTATTAGGCTATATCAATTTATATGCATATGTACTTGTTAATAAAAATATGATTGGTTCATTAAGTTCAGTTTGAAGTATAAAAGTAGCCTAACGTTACTTCTATATTATATAAAATTATATGTATATGTAGGCTACTTATATTAATAAAAACATGATTGGTTCAGTCACTTTCGTTTGAAATTCATTATCTTTATTATTCATTATTCATTACCCACCCCCGTCCCGAATTTCAACCAATCTCATCTGGTTACCCTAACACACACACACACACACACACACACACACACACACACACACACACACACACACATATATATATATTTATAAAACGGTTAGTTCCATTCCTCAATTCTGATTGGTCAGCAGCTGTGTCGTATTCATGATACGGCACTGCTATGACCGCTTCACTCAACGGTTTTGTGTATCATTGAACCCCCTTAGCAACCACCCTTAGCAACGTAAACACAGCTGCAGCAGTTAGGGACTACTTTTTACAGCGGAAGGCAGTTAATGATTTTACTTTATGAAAACGTACAACTTAATATATATAAATTAATATATATTTTTGATTTTAATATTTTTATTGTGTGGTAACCGTTTTATAAAAGAAATAAGGTATGAGAGGCCGTGCTGTATCGTGAATAAATCATGGCTGAAGGGCATTGTTAGGCACGACGCGAAGCTAAATATACTGTACTATGTACTATGGCTTCTATCTGTAGATTTGGTTGTTTTACACTTGTCCTAGAATTTCAGTCTTAAAATATTATACAAATATCCATCATAAAGAATATATTATTATTATTACTATACTAAACAAATAGTAAAATAAACCTTTTCAAAATGCATTGCATCATGTGTGAAAATAGATTTACGTCAAACATTTGGACTGGCACTCGTTTGTGCCATCATTTTTGTATGAGCAACAGTTTTGCCACTTTTCACCAAAGCTTTTGTACTTTTCGCCGAAGAGATTCTTTTTTAATCATGCCAATTTTGTCAAATCGTGCAAAAAGGGTGAAATATTATTTAGTTGTGTGCTAGTTGTCAGCCTTTTTATTAGGGGTTTGAGTACGTAGTGCTGAAACCCTATTGAAACTGTTAAGATTTCTTTTATTATTATTCTTCCGCCGTAAAACTGATCGTGCAGGCCAAACCGTAAGGCCAAGAAACTAAAATCTAGGCCAAATGATAGAGCTCAATTTGGGGAGAACCTGACAAAGACTCACCCCAGTCGGCCTATAGGTGGTGCAACAGCGAGCAAAAACATGAAATTCTGGTATGCAAATTTTCACCATTTTGAAATTTTTCCAAAACCTACTTTTGCTAACTAGTCCTTGGTTTTTCGCCCGATCGGAACCAAACCAATGCAGAAATATTGTCTGGACACTGAATATCAATAATTATCAAAAAGAAGTTGAAATTTCGACTCACGGTCAGATAGGAATGGCAAAACATTCTATGCTAATGTTAGCCAATTGCTACATTTAGCTATATAACTCTTGAGCGTAATGAGATATTGCTGTCAATCAAATCGTTCATGAATTATTCTCAATCATGTTAAGAACATACTTTTGCAAACTAGTTCTAGGTTTTTCACCCAGTCTTGATCAAACCACTGCAGTGCAGTTCTCTGGACTCTCTAGATCAATAATTATAAAAAAAAAAACCCAAAAAAACGTTGAGTTTTGTCCCTTGGTTAGCTATAACGGGGTCATTTTAAAAAGGGGCTTGGCCACATATAACCAAAAGACTATAAAACCTAAACAAAAACTCAAAACTTTACGATTTTGGTGAAAAGATGTACCAGATGACTCTTAACATGCATGCAAATTTTCATGAAGATCGGACCATAGGTGGCGCTATAACAGTTAAAAAGGTGTCAAAACATGACATTTTTATTGTAAAATAACTAAATTTGCAGTAAAATGTCCAAATATTCACATATACACTATATCTTCAAATCATATGATAGATCTCCTCATTCTGAACAACTAGGACCACCATTGTCAATCGAACTGTTCTTTTAATATTTAAGACTATTTAAAAAACATACTTTGGTGAACTAGTCCTATAGTTTGAACTCAAACTCAATAAAATCATATTTTCCATCATGGATGAGTTCTGGTATCAGCTATTTATTTCATGTTGGCCTACACCCTAACAGCATATAACCATAAAGGCCTTAAATGCTCGAACCCCGGTAATTGCTGCTAGCAGCTACATTTTTTTATGTATTTTTTTAATGTAATTTTTATCACCATAATTTCCCTTGTGAAATGTTGGAAGACATAGTTTGAGGTGTTATGCAAACCTTTATCTTCAAAAATGAAAATTACCCCATGATTTACTCACTATCAAGTCATCCTAGGTGTATATGACTTTCTTCTTTCAGAAAAATTCAGTCAGAGTTATATTAAGAAATGTCCTGGCTCTCCTAAGCTTTATAATGGCTTTTGAGATTTTGAAGCCCAAAAAAGTACATCCATCCATCATAAAAAGTGCTCCACATGGCTCCAGTGGGTTAATAAATGTGAATTCTGAAGTGAATCGATGTGTTTGTGTAAGATAAATATTTTATTTTAGGTAACTCTCATACATGTGTTGACGTAGGATATACTGTAGGCACAGCGTAAACTCCGGTGAGAATATGCTAGTCCCAGCAAAGAAAAACGAGTCTCCTCTTGGCTTATATCGAAATCCTCCAACTTTTTCCCTTACAAATCCTCTTCTGTATGTCTAATTTCTCACTGGAGCTCAGCTTACGGTACGTCTAGATCCTACGTCATCCGCCGCAATGCCACTCTCTTGTGAATGCATGTACGACAGTTAGCGAAAGCTAGAGATTGCGGCTTATAAAGTGTTAAATATAGATATTTTTATTACACAAATGCATCGATTCACTTCAGAAGGCATTTTATTAATCCTCCGGAGGCATGTGGACCACATTTTATGATGGATAGATGCACTTTATTGGGCTTCAAAATCTCGACACCCATTCACTGCAATTATAAATCTTGGAAGAGCCAGGAAATTTTTAATAAAGTAAAACAGGACATTTTTTTTAGAAAGTAAACTCTCTTTAAGTACACTTACAGTAAGTGGCCTTTGATTTCAGCAATATTATATTATCTGCAAATACAGTTTTCAAAAATACTTTTAAGATTTAAAGTACATCAAGTGCACATTTGATACAATTAAGCACAAAAATGTTTTATCCAGTGATGCACGTATGTGGACATCGTTAGTGGACCAATTAAACTAATGAGATTATGAAAAGTGATTAAAGTTCCTGTAGTTATAGAAACATCTCATTAAACAGATCTCATTTACTGCAATTAGTTTCATGAGCACATGAAAAGCTCTTCTTCTTCTCTGCCAAACTTTGTCCGGCAGTAGTGACTGATTCTGCATGACCTTTTTTGGCGTTGTTCAGACGTCCCCGTAAGACCGTGGAGACAGTGGACTGTTATTCCTCTCTGATGCATAATCAAATGTGCTGCCGAGTGTCCAAACAGGATGTGCTGTCTTTAGCAGAGGAACAGAGGGGATTCTTTCTCTGCCTTTCTCTCTCTCTCTTTCTCTTTGGACCGAACGGCCTTAAATCTGAAGCAATGAGAACATATTACCAGACCCGTGTGGAATCTGCACCCGCTGAGTAGCTTGACTGTAGTTTAACTACTTGAAATTACGAGTGGCTTGTAGCTTGCCATCTTTGTTATGAATGTTTCTGCTTGGGCTGTCAGACCTTTACACGAGTCATTTACCATTTATGCACATCCTCTGGATAAAAGGTCATCCAGAGAGTGATGCTGGACAGTGATGTTTACAATATGCAGCTTTGTACAGCATGTACCTAAAATGGAAATTAAATGTTCTTTCAGAAGATTTAGTGTTTGCAAGATAAGCTCCCATAAAAACAAGCTGATTTATGTGCTTGTACAAGAAAAATGTAGGAAAGTATGTGCTAGTGGACAAAAATTAGCAACAGTTTATTACAAAAAGCACAAATCCTGTTGAAATAAGCTGTTTTGCTGTCATCGCTAAATGGAGTTGGTATGTTTTCTACTGAGAGGAAGTGGGTGTACTAAAAAACACTTCACGACATGATGTCATTTTTATGCAGACACACATATGCACAAGTTTGCAAAAACATGATATCATACTCTTGCTCCAGGCGTTTATATGACAGACTTCCCTTGACGGATTGATAGGTCTAGCAGACTCAGATTTAGTGCTGTTCCAACTTGCTTATATCACAGGTTCAGTCACACTTCAAAACTTTCCTGTTTGCACACTAAGGCCACGTTTAAACGTGCTTACATTAAGATCCAATTACTGTGATCTGATCAAGAAGATCGAAAAATCACAGAAAATCTGAAAACAGCTTGTTTAGATTTGTCGAAATGTGATTCAGATTAGTGATCAGATGGACACAAACCCCCATGTCATCCAAGATGTTCATGTCTTTCTTTAGTCAAAAAGAAATTAAGGTTCCCTTTCGAGGGAACATCGAACTGCGCCCTCTAGTCCCCACAAGCGACCTCTAGAGGACGCAGTGTCGCATTCCCTTTCTCAGGGAGCCATGGTTACATACGTAACCTGAGACATTCCCTTTCAAAGGAATATTGAACTATGTCCTCTAGGGGTTGCTTGTGGGGACTGGAGGAAGCAGTGCCTTGTTCCCTTTTTTTAGGGAACTATGGTTACATAGGTAACCTGAGAAGTTCCCTTTTGAGGGAACATTGAACTTTATCCTTTAGGGGTCACTTGTGGGCACTAGAGGACGCAGTGTCTTGTTCCCTTTCTCAGGGAACCGTAGTTACACACGTAACCTGAGACATTCCCTTTCGAGGGAATATTAAACTGTGTACTCTAGGGGTCGTTTGTGGGGACTAGAGGATGCAGTGTCTTGTTCCCTTTCTCAGAGAACCATGGTTACATACGTAACCTGAGATGTTCCCTTTCAAAGGAACATTGACCTGCGTCCTCTAAGGGTCACTTGTGGGGACTAGAGGACGCAGGGTCTTGTTCCCTTTCTCAGGGAACCATGGTTACATACATAACCTGAGATGTTCTCTTTCGAGGGAATATTAAATTGCATCCTCTAGGGGTCGCTTGTGGGGACTAGAGGATGCAGTATCTCGTTCCCTTTCTCAGGGAACCGTAGTTACACACGTAACCTGAGACATTCCCTTTCGAGGGAATATTAAACTGTGTATTCTAGGGGTCGTTTGTGGGGACTAGAGGATGCAGTGTCTTGTTCCCTTTCTCAGAGAACCATGGTTACATACGTAACCTGAGATGTTCCCTTTAAAAGGAACATTGACCTGCGTCCTCTAAGGGTCACTTGTGGGGACTAGAGGACGCAGTGTCTTGTTCCCTTTCTCAGGGAACCATGGTTACATACATAACCTGAGATGTTCTCTTTCGAGGGAATATTAAATTGCATCCTCTAGGGGTTGCTTGTGGGGACTAGAGGATGCAATATCTCGTTCCCTTTCTCAGAGAACCATGCATAACCTCAGACGTTTTTAAGAAAAACATTGCAGGATTTTTTTCCATATAGTGGACTTCAATGGGATCAACGGTTAAAGGTCCAAATTACAGTTGTTTCAATACAGCTTCAAAAGGTTCTACACGATCCCAGCCGAGAAATAAGGGTCTTAACTAGTGAAATGATCTGTCATTTTGTAAATGCTCATCTTGCACTTGCTTGATTTCACGCATTACAGTATGTAATCACATTGGAAAGGTCACACGCGACGTAGGCTGAAGTACAAACCTAGTGTTTACAAAGCGGACACGCAAAGAAAGTCAAACGGCCTTTACAAAAAATAGATAAAACAACGATGTCGGACGATTTTGAAGTTGGAGGAGAAAATGACTTGGAGTTTTTCACCCTACTCTGGAGTACACAGATGAAGAACTAAAAGCGTTTGACATTTCCAACGGTATTATGTAATGCGTGAAACATCGCAGAGCTAGTGGAAGATGAGCATTTGTGGTTAAAAAGTATACAAATTAGATTTTTTTTTTTACAACATGACAGATCATTTCGCTAGATAAGACCCTTTTTCATTGGCTGGGATCGTGTAGAGCCCTTTGAAGCTGTATTGAAACTGCAATTTGGACCTTCAACTCGTTTATCCCCACTGAAGTCCACTATATGGAGAAAATCCTGGAATGTTTTCCTCAAAAACATTACTTTTTTTCGACCGGTGAAAGAAAGACATGAGGGTGAGGGTGAGTAAACTATGAGGATATTTTTATTCTGGAAGTGAACTAATCCTTTAAGCACTCATTTTGTGTATTTTTCTTTCACAATGGTTCATTAGAGAAAAAAAAAACATGGGTGATTAACATCTAAATTTTATTTATATGGTATTTCAAAGAATACCGTGGAACTACGTCCTAAATAAATACAATACATCAATTTTTGGTAAAACTGTTTGGTACTTTATTTTGTTGGTGTAATGTGGTTATCACCTTCATATGTGACCCAGGACCACAAAACCAGTCATAAGGGTTGATTTTTGAAAAAAATTGAGATTTATACATCATCTGAAAGATGAGTAAATAAGTTTTCCATTAATGTATGTCGAGAAACAACTATTTTATATTACCAATCAAAAAGTTTTGATATATTTATGGTAGGAAATTTACAAAATATCTTAATGAAACATGATCTTTACTTAATATCCTAATTATTTTTGGCATTAAAAAATCGATCATTTTGACCCATACAATATATTTTTGGCTATTGCTACAAATATATCCGTGCTACTTAAGACTGGTTTTGTGGTCCAGGGTCACATATGTTAAATGACAACTATAGCATATTTTATCTAACTTCTTTTTTTTTCTTCTTTGTAGCAAGATCGGGCGTCAAGGTAAGCTGCTCTATTCCTTGTCTTAAAACACTATTCTTTCATTTGCATACTGTATATAAATTTATAAAAACTGGTATGATCAACACTTACTTCATGATTTATGTTATAAGCAGGTCAGACTCTAGTGGTGTTGAGTCTCCGTCAGACAGACTGTCAGCCCGGACCAGCACATACACACGCAGAGAGAACAGACTCGCCTCTCTCAGCAAAACAGAGGACGACTCAACCAGCAGGGACTATAAGAAGGTCAGGATAACTTTTTGGTTAATAAAATACTTTCTGTGCATTCATTTCATTAGGTATTATTCCACAAAACTATTTTATGACATAGACAATGCTTACAGTTGAAGTCAGAAATTTACATACACCTTGCAGAATCTGCAAAATGTTAATTTTACCAAAATAAGAGGGATTACACAAAATGCATGTTATTTTTTATTTAGTACTGACTAAAGATATTTCACATAAAAGATGTTTACATATACTCACAAGAGAAAATAACAGTTGAATTTATAAGAATGACCCCGTTCAAAAGCTTACATACACTTGATTCTTAATACAGTGTTGTTACCTGAATGATCCACAGCTGTGCTTTTGTTTAGTGATAGTTGTTCATGAGTCCCTTGTTTGTCCTGAACAGTTAAACTGGTTTTTCAGCATTTTTGTGTATTTGAACCCTTTCCTACAATGACTGTTGGATTTTGAGATCCGTCTTTTCACACTGAGGGCAACTGAGGGACTCATATGCAGCTATTACAGAAGGTTCAAATGCTCCAGAAGGAAAAATGATGCATTAAAAGCTGGGGGATGAAAACTTTTGAACAGAATGAGGAGGTGTACATTTTTCTTATTTTGCCTAAATATCTTTTTTTCCATTTAGTACTGCCATTCAGATGCTACAAAAGGTACTAACATGTTTCCCAGAAGACAAAATAAGTTAAATTTAACCTGATCTTTAATTTCAGGAAGTTTTCAACCCCAGCTCTTAGTGCATTGTTTTTCCTTCTGGAGAATCAGTGAGCGTTTGAACCTTCTGTAATAGTATATCCATCAGTTGTCTCCAGTGTGAAAAGATGAATCTCACAATCACACAAGAAAATAATAGTTAAAATTATAAAAATGAAAAGTTTGATTCTTAATATGTGCTTTTTTATTCAGTGATAGTTGTTCATGAGTCCCTTGTTTGTCCTGAACCAATAAACTGCCTGATGTTCCTCAGAAGAATCCTTCAGGTTTCACAAATTCTTTGGTTTTTCAACATTTCTGTGTATTCAACCCCTTTCCAACAATGACTGTGTGATTGTGAGATCCATCTTTTCACACTGGAGACAACTGATGGATATGCAACTATTACAGAAGGTTCAAACGCTCACTGATGCTCCAGAAGGAAAAACAATGCACTAAGAGCTGGGGGTGAAAACTTCCTGAATTTAAAGATCAGGTTAAATTTAACTTATTTTGTCTTCTGGGAAACATGTTAGTACCCTTTGTAGCTTCTGAATGGCAGTACTAAATGGAAAAAAATATATTTAGGCAAAATAAGAAAAATGTACACCTCCGCATTCTGTTCAAAAGTTTTCACCCCCTGGCTCTTAATGCATAATTTTTCCTTCTGGAGCATCAGTGAGCGTTTGAACCTTCTGTAATAGTTGCATATGAGTCCCTCAGTTGTCCTCAGTGTGAAAAGATGGATCTCAAAATCCAACAGTCATTATTGGAAAGGGTTCAAATACACAAAAATGCTGAAAAACTAGTTTAACTGTTCAAGACAAACAAGGGACTCATGAACAACTATCGCTAAACAAAAAAACAGCTGTGGATCATTCAGGTAACAATACAGTATTAAGAATCAAGTGTATGTAAGCTTTTGAACGGGGTCATTCTTATAAATTCAACTGTTATTTTCTCTTGTGGACTATATGTAAACATTATTTATGTGAAATATCTTAGTACTAAATAAAAAATAACATGCATTTCGTATTATCCCTCTTATTTTGGTAAAATAATTAACATTTTGCAGATTCTGAATATTTCTAAATGCTAATCTGTTTATCCAACGCGCAGACCATTAGCGGTCTTTTGTTGACCAGCGACAGGAAAGCAGCTCCCAGTGGAGATGCTAAATTAGTCTGATGACCTCGATCCCTGTTTATTTCACTTTATCAGCTGTATGAGGACGCACTGTCTGAGAATGAAAAGCTGAAGTCTCGACTGGAGGACAGCAAACAGGAGCTCACCAAAATCCGCTCACAGCTTGACAGAATTGCACAGGTGAGAGGACAACCCCACCAGATGAGGAGAGAGATTTTCTGTGGCCTGAATCATTAATATGACCCTCATCCAACTTTATTAAAAACAATAGCACAGGCCTGCTCTCTGAATCCAATTAGGAATTTACAGTGTTATTTTATCCCTTTACAGTTTTGATTTTTTTGTGCATTTATTCTCTTTTGCTCATTAATCTTTTTCAGAGGCAGGACAGAATATCAGAGAGGTCCACTGTATTTGAATCAGAGAAAAGGGTATATATGTTATCATTATATAGTCATTATTGACACTTTGTGAAAATTTCAAACTGATATTCCTCCTCCATGCTATTCTCATAGTAGCTCAATAACCCATGTTTCGTAACGGTGTTAAATATTTTATTTTCATTTTATGATATATTTCATACATTTTAATTTAATTTAATGTATTTGTTAAAAATGTATAATATAAAATAAAATAAAATTGAGACTATTATTTTATATTATTAAAAAAATATTTTAAAAAATCCTAACAGTATTTTTTCATGTGCTTGTGTAGGAAAAAGAAGCATTGGAGAAAAGGGTTTCAGACATGGAAGAAGAATTAAAGGTAAAAGGAAAATGTCTCTTAAATGCCGTGTTATTCTGAGTCTGAGTTGGGGTGACTTTCGAAAGCATGTTCAAAGATGCTAACTTCAAAATTTACTAGCACAGTTTGTTTGAATTAACTGTTAAAAAGGTTAGATCACTTATTTTAACAGCTAGTGTAACTACCATGCCTGTTTTGACCCATGTTAGTCAATCTCAGACACCACAATGCTCTACTGGCCCACATCAAAGTCATGGCCACTACTCTCAGCTCTATAGCGTCTCACAGCTGCAGCAGTTCATGGTGACCTAGTTCCAGCATAGAGACACGGCACGGCTTTTGTTCAGCATTCCAGCAGTAATTGCACATAGTTGGCATTTTGAGGGGCCAAGAAGAACACAGTGCCAAAATTATGAAAGGCCAAATCAATGCAAGGCGGATGAGATATCTGTGGCTGCTGTAGTCTGCCAGGCTCAGTTGGATAATTGATCCATGTTGCAATTGAGGTAACAAGATTTCTGGGGTGTTTCGACTCAGATTAGTTCAAAGTTGATTAGATCCGCCTAGATATGTGGATGACATTGTCATTGATTTTGCAAACATGCAAACAGCTTTAGCTTTAAAACACCATAGTTGGAATAAAATACACTCTTATAAAAATAAAGTTTTTAAAACAAATTGTTTATGGTTTCCCAAACAACCTTTTAGTTAACAATTCTTTATAGGATAGCTCACTCAAAAATGAAAATTTGTTGTTGATTTACCTACCCATCCAAGATGAAAAAAATCTTCAGTAAAACGGTAAAGAAATTGTGGTCCTTTGTGATTCATAAAATGCAAGTCAGTGGTTGCTGTCACTCTGAGAGTCATACAAAGCATATCAGGCAATACCCTTGGCTCCTGACAATACAGTGCCCTCCATTAATATTGGCACTCTTGGTAAATATGAGCAGCTGTGACAATAAATATGCATTGTTTATCTTTTTAAACTTTCATTCAAAAAAATGCACAAAATTCTAACCTTTCATTTAAGTAGAACAATTGAAAGTGGAGGGAAACTCACAGTATGAAATAAATGTTTTATCTACAATGCATGTTGGCCACAATTATTGGCACCCCTTAGCCTGGCTATCACCAGACCACGTTATGACTTCGTCATGATTCGTGGTCTGGGAACCACATGTTCATTTTCTCGTATTTGAGGCGTGGTTTACGAATGCCCAGAGCCGTTTATTGGGCGATACGAATGTCTATCAAATGCACCTGTGCGTAGCTCATAGCCAATCATTTCAATTATCCCGAATGACGTATGTAGAGCGAACGCCAAAAGTTGCTCTTTTTTCAAAATAAACTTGCGTTCTAATGTCATTTGTCGCGTCGGGTCGCGCCGCTCGCGTCCAGTGTAGACACGAAAGATAACCAAAGAGTATAGAAGTACCACTCTTTGAGATAACTTTGCGTCTGCTGCCATGCTGGATCCTTCGGTGAGTCGCATAGAAGGCGTCATCGTCTTGCTGCTCCCTCCCCGTTCTGTGATTGGTTCCCTATCTTAGGTGAAAATTAGGTCCATGGTTTCCAGACTGACTAGAAGCGTGAATAAAATCGCGCTGCGCAAGGCAGTATGGGGACACCCAGGCTAGGCACCCCTAAAAATTCTTCTGAATACAATATCTCTAAAGTATTTTTCCTTTTGTATTTACATTTTTTAGCATACCAGGGTGTCTAGGAGCATTCAATTGTCCAGCCATGACTTCTTATTCCACAGGATTATAAATATGAAGAACACAAAGGCCAAAAACCCTTAATCATCCATCAGATGGAGTAAAATCAAAGAATATAGTTCTGATGTGCAGTGCAAGATTGTTGAGCTTCACAAAATAGAAAATGGCTTTAAGAAAATAGCTAAAGCATTGAAAATCCCCATTTCCACTATCATGGCAATAATTAAGAAGTTCAAATCAACAAAACATGTTACAAATCTGTCTGGAAGAGGATGTGTGTCTATTTCGTCTTAATGCACAATGAGGAGAGTTTGAACTCTCCAAGTCTCACAGCTGGAATACTGCAGAGAAATCATCACATGGGAGGATTTCAAGAAAAATCCTGGAAAACTTCAGCATATTTAGTTGTCAGACATGACTGGGAACTTCAAACGGGACTGGCTTCTATGGTCAGATGAAACTAAAAAAAAGAGTTAAATAAACCGTTGGATCTTTAATGTTGTGGGTCTATTTTTCTGCTGGAGGTCCTGGACATCTTGTTCAGATACATGACATCATGGAATCTATGTTAGAAATACTATAATGGGCTGTGCTTGGACAATGATCCAAAACAAACATCAAAATCAACACAAAAATGTGTCACTGAGTACAAAATTAAGCTTCTGCCATAGCCATCCCACTTCCCTGAGCTGAGCCCTATAGAAAATTAGTGGGTGAACTGAAGAGAAGAAGAACTAACATGGAACTGGGATTCTGAAGGATCTGGAAAGATTCTGAATGAAGGAATGGTCTCTTAACTCTTGTCAGGTGTTCTTCAAAATCATCAGGTGTTAGAAAATCCAGAGCTGTTATCTTGGGAAGAGGATGTTGCAATAATTAGGTGCCAATAATTGTGGCCAACGTGAACTAGAGAAAAAAAAAAAATTCACAATGAGATTTTTTTGGAAAGATCAACAGGATAAACAATGCAGATTTATTTTCAAAGCCAGCTTTGCTCATATTTACTAAGGGTGCCAACAGAGGGAACTCAATATTGAGGTCCTATGAAGTAAATCAATCAGTTTGTGAAAGAAACCTAATATCATTGACAACATTACCTGTAATCCATAGCTTCAGGCTAGAGGATCCGAAAACCTGAGGTCCGACCCTGAGACCCGAGTGGGTTTGGGTCCAAAACTTCTACGAGTCTCTCGGGCACGGGTCATGTTCGGTATTAGTGGCCTCAGGTCTCAGGTAATTACAATAATTGTGCTTTTTCTGAATGGACCCGATAAGACCCGGATTCTTTTAATCTATCCCAAATGCGTAGCCTACTTTTGCATTCGTGTTAAGTTTATTTTTGAGAAACACACATAGAAAATTAAAATCCACTTCAGTCGGGTTCAAAAATAGCCTAAATGCCATTGGGTCGACCTCGGGTCTAATTTCATCGGGTCTGTCTCGGCTCAGGTTTGCTCATTTAAAAAATGAATGTATGCACTTTGGGTTTGTGTAAGAAGTGATTCAGGTTGGGTATGGATTTTGGGACCTGAGAAGACCTCTACCTCAGGCAAACGGTCCAGAGTGATGTCCAGTTTGCGAATGAATCATTCTTTTGAACTGGTTCAATTTAGTGAGTTGAACCAGTTCCCCAAATCAGACTGAACCATTTAAAATAGTCTGCAGCTCGAGCAGCACAGATCTTCATTTAACTCAATCAAAACTCACCGTAGGACATCCCTGACAGTCACTCTGACTCAAAACTGGTATATCAGCGTTTTGAACCAGTTCATTGAAACAAAAAGAAATAACCAGTTTGTGTAAAAAAATCTGATCTGTTTGCTCTGGATTACAGGTAATAATGTTGTAAATAACGTTAAGTTTTTAGCTCAGACTGATTGTTTCACTTCATAATGATGAAGCTTTTCAAATTCAAGTGTTCATAAAAAGATTGGTACAGTAAAAACTGTTTCATATTTAGGGGTTCAAGCACATAGCGCTGAAATCCTATTGTAATTGTTAGAATAGCCAAGAATCAGCAATCTCCACGTAAAACTGATCGTGCAGACCAAAGTATAAGTTGTAGAGACTTGAAATTTGGAGGGATGGTAGTACTCACACCAGCGCCAATATCACCAAGGCTCGCCCCAATCGTCCTGACGGGGGCGCTACAGCGAGCAAAAGTATGAAATTATTCATAACTCCTAAACCGTCTGTCGCAGACTCAAGTGTCTTATGTCAATGAAATCCTTGGCTCACGTTACTTGTGGTAAATAATGTTCAGTTTCTTGCTTAGACCAATTGTTTCACTACATAAGATCTCAATATATCATCAAGAGCCATTGGTGTTAATTTTGTGTTGCCTGATATGCTTTTTTTTGACTCGCAAAGTAACTCTAGCCATCGACTTACATTCTATAATTTAATAAAGGACCATACTTTCAGCTAAAAATCTTTTTTCCTGTTCTACTGAAGAAAAAAAAATTAATTGAGCTTAAAAACATTAGAAAATGAGAAGCACTTGTATTTGTTTGATCAGTGATGTCACTGTTGCCCCAGCAGACGCCCTCAGTGAGGTTTCGCTACCAGCCCTGAGTTCATCCTCAGCTGGACTGGGTGAAAGAGGGGCGGATGGTGAGTGGTTTTGCCCCACGCGTGGTTGCCTGCTCACACACACCCAAACACACCCATAACAATACAGTGTGGGTCATGTAGATCACTCTTAGTCACAGATCCATTCTCTCTTCTTTCTGTTATGTTCTCGAAATAACTCTTACCATAAATCTTCAACAGCAGGCTTACTGTCCTATGAAGACAACAGTGAGCCCTGTATGAAAAACTGCTACTCATTGTGGAAAAAATTAAATGACAGTCCCAGAATGTATTGCGATGGTCCAAATAGCTGAGGCAAGCGTAATGTTGATTATAAATGCTGTGTTCATGCTATGTCGTAATTACCCTAATTACTAGATGACAACCAGGGACGTCCTACTCTGAGCCATTCATGTCCTCAGACTAGGAATTGTGCGTCTTTGTGGCAACATTTAACGGCAAAACGAATCTGTGTAATTTGAATAATCAAGAGACAAAAACCACATTGGAGTGCTGTAGGGATGATGTAATTTTGTAGGCCAAAACCTGGAAATGAGTTTGGATTTTAACACTTTTGGTTCCATCATCCCAAAGTCAATGGGTTTTTGAATAAATGCCTGAAATAAGGTCTGGGGTTTCACACAAGCTCTAGATATTGTCACGTTTTAAAATACATCAGTAATACCCCATTGACAAACACATACCCAATGTTTTAAATGTTTTTGGAAGACTGATTTTGGAAGACTAAAGTTGCTTTAGGCTATGCAGCATAGACTAGTAATGGAAATCTACTGAGTAAGGAATAGCTCAGCAGAAAGAGCCAAGAGCCATTGTCCTCGGCACCATCTAGAAGCCATGTTATGACAAACTGAGTCATGACAACAGCACTTATACTGCTATCTGTGCTGGCTGATATGACATGCCTACCTCTGTTTGTCAAAGCAGTGCGTCATTTCATAGAGTTAACCATTCAAATATCTGACTACAGATGCTCTTTGTGGAGGCAAAACAATGAATCATGAAAGAGCTATGAACAGATGCTGGAGTTCTCTGTTGGTTATTCGTGCATTGGAGAAACTAAGCGGCCTGGTCCCAGATCCGTAAGCCTTAAAACCACGTTTGGAAACGGTGTCAAACCTCAGGGTTTCTCCACATGCTGGTTCAGGAAGTTTCTGAGGTTGACCACAGATGCCTCACGCCACTCATTAATCTCCTCACTGCACAGTGTGAGGCTTTTATGCAAGAAAATAGTGGCGATTACTACTTTCTAAAAGTTCTAATAAAATGCTTGATTTGATTTTAAATAAGATGTTTGCAGGCCTCTCCTCCTCATTCTTTTTGTGAATTACTACAGTTGCATGTGCTGTGTCAGTGAGTTTATCCCACAGATTAATGTTCTCACCTGATCGCCTTTGCATACTTATATTTCTGTTGCTTAACTTTCTTAAGTCAACATGAAACTCACTTTATTTGTAATGTGACATTTAAGAGTGAAACATGATTTAATGCTTTTTACATAATATTTGTCTTTGAGAAAAATATAGGACCAGATTTTATTAATTGGAAATAGATTGACTGACCAAAAGTTGTCTCTGTATGGCAGGAGGTTGGAAGGTAAAGAATATAGCTATACCAGGATTGTAAACCGTTCACAATTACATGATACAGTTCAGAATAACAGTTTAAGTGGCTGTAAAAAAGGGTCCATAAAAATTGTTATCAAAATTTGTATTTCATTAGTTCATTTCCACTAGTATAAAGCCTGAATTGGCCTGAACAAGCAATAAGTAGATCTGTGCATTGTGTTTTGTCCACAATTCAAGTGTTCATAAAAAGATTGGTACAGTAAAAACTGGAGCCGTGTGGAGCACTTTTATGATGGATGGATGGATGCACTTTATTGGACTTCAAAATCTCAACACCCATTCACTGTCATTATAAAGCTCGGAAGAACCAGTACTGGAATGTGTAAAAATAAAGTTTGATTTTATGTTGACTTTATGTTATGTTTACTAACTTTGACACACTAATTAAGACCATTTTTGTTTCCCAAACCCTTTTTGATGTTCCCTCACACTCGCTCTCATAATTTTGGGCCTCTCTATCTCCAGACCTTTCCCGCTCTGGCTCGGCTACAGGCTCTCCGCAGGGGTAACGCGCGCCTCCTACTGGAGAACAAAGCCATGCTGCGCTCCCTCGCTCACCTCACTCAGACGGCCTCTCTCCCAGAGTCGGACGATCTTTAGTCCTCCTCTCTGTCTCTCTCTGTCCCTTCTTTTTCCTGTTCTCCACTGCACCCTGCTGTCCTCCTCCTCTGTCCTGCTGCTGCTCACCTCTCAGGCAGGTCTCTCTCTTTCATTTTTGTTTTTGTTTTGCATTGGTAAAGCTTTTTCACCCCTTTTAGCTTTTTCTTTCCCTCTGTTTCTCTCCTGGGTCTGTGGAAGGGCAACTCCTCACATTCCAGCTGCAGGCAGTGGCTTTGAAGATATTTATAGATCATCCAAACGCATGACCAAATGTCTCTATGCTCCAGCAATGTCCAAATCAAAACACAGTAGCGTCACGTTCTAGTCTCTGTGAATCTCACTGGTTATAAAAATTATTATAGACTATTGGATGCCTGAATTACACACATAGACATAAAAATAACTGTAAAAATTAAAGTAAAATTAAAGTAATTAAAGTAAACAAATATTTTTAAAAACAAAATTAAAAATTAATAAAATTAATTCACTGGTTGACATATCCAGATTACTGGATGCCTATATTACAAACAGACAACAATAAAAAAAAGCATTAAAAAAATGAAATTAAATTGAATAATATTTACCAAATTACAAAAAAAGTAGAATAACCATGGAATATGTAACTGGTTTTAAATTACATCATAGAATATTGGATGCCTGTGTTACACAAAAATAGCAATAAAAGTAAACTAATATTTCAAATAATAATAATAAAAAATAAAAAGAAAATGACAAAAAGAAAATAATGGAATAGCATGTAACCCACTATAAAAAATTATAAAAATACAAAACAGATAACAGATTAAAAAAATAAGAATACAAAATAAATAAATGAAAACTAAAATGACAAAACATAGAATAACGATAGAATATGTAACTTGCTGGTTATTAATGACAATAGCCAATATTGGATGTCTGTATACAAAAATAG